>NC_056737.1:1465930827-1466165827 GCF_019279795.1 Protopterus annectens
TGACAAATCACTGGGATGCTCTGAGGCGTGAAGTCATCAAATAATGACATCCATTTGAGTTTCAGACCTCAAATCATTCAGGAAAATTAATGTTAATACAAACCCTGTTATTCTAGCAACTTTGTAAGTTTATAAGAGCAATATTTAGAATCTGTCCCTATTTCTGGCACTTTGACCCCCCCCACCCCCCGGTTTTGTCAGGCTTTGTCCAGATTTCTTGCACTAAGAGGTTGAGAGATATGAACTGAAATAATGTAAAAGAAGAAAGAGCTTGTTTACTTTGAGTTTGTTGGGAAGAAGAGAAATTTTACCACGTTTTTCATGAAAAATAGCTCAAAGTATAGGGATCTGTTAAATATAAAAATAATGATGAATGGGATTTAATTTGTGTCTGTTATTGAAATTCATCAGAAGCAGAACTGAATCAGAAAATTGATAATATCATAATAATTGTTGCATGCATATTATAGTAGAGAAAATGTAGAGGAATGTTGTATAATAAGTGTAATACTGGTATAGAACAAATAATGACAAATGTTGGTATGGATGTCTTGAAATACTGATGTTTCATTAAAATATATGTGTAAGATGTATTACTCTGAGTAAATTAATAAAATATCTCTGCTGTTATTAATAAGTCAAGGGGGATTTTTTTACACCCATCAGAGCTACCACCAATTCAGGCAGACAGAACCTCAGTTTAATATCTCACCTAAACTATGTCACCTACTAGTGCAGCACCTTCCTTAAGCTCCACAGAAGTGGTGTTACTGGAAAATTAATCCAAGCACTGGGTGCAGGAAGGAAACCCACTATCTTCTAATATTCCACTAGCAAAGACACGTGTGCTACCTGTTCCACTAGCAAAGACACGTATGCTACCTGTTGAGCCACTGAGGTTCATCTGGCAATAGCTATCATTATGTGTATGATAATCGTATCACTATGTCTGCTATAGCACTTGAAATTCCAGACACTCAGCTCCGAGGCCACTGTTATAAGCATGTTGCAGGCATCTTTCTGTATTCTGTATTACAGTATGCATTAAACATCGACATTATAAGTAAATATGCATCTTGTCTGCTGCCCAGCCATATCCAGTAGCAGATGTCCTCCCTCTGTCCATGTAAGTGCCTTATATGCTTATATGTCATGACTTGGTCCTTCTTCTTCTTTTGGCTTTTCCCGGTTAGGGGCTGCCACAGCAGATCATCTGTCCGCTCATGATTGGCAGTGGGAGGTTTACAGTGTTGAGTTGCCAGCCTGGTGCCCAACTTTCCACAGAAGGCAAACACACGCACACACTCACACCTAGGGCCAATTTAGATTGTCCAATCCACCTACTGCATGTCTTTGGGATGTGGGAGGAAACCGGAGCACCCGGAGGAAACCAACGCGACCACAGGGAGGTTATGCAGAGTCTGCACAGAAGGCATCCCAGCCGAGAATCGAACCGGAGAACCTCTTGCTGTGAGGCGTTACATGTCATGACTACATCTCTAAATAACTACCATCTTTGCATGTTCATTGTGTCATATCTGTCTTCTTCTGTGGGTGTCCTGGGTATCTCTTCCTGTATACCATATCTGCAATTAACAGGAAAATTTAAGTCAGGATGTCCAGTGTGTTATCATGAGTCTTCATTTGGAAGATCATACAGTAAGGGGTAACATGGACATGGTTACAATTTCAAGAAGAAAAAATAGCATTTCTTTGCAGTAACACAACATAGGCAGACTGATCACACAGAGCATACTACTAATTTGATACCAAGAATGGCACTAAGTCAAAACCCAACATAATGCATATGGGTTCTCTTTATATAAGGAAAGGGATGATAGGTACATATAAGATGTTTCTTAATACTATATTTGCAAACAAATTCTGTAGGTTGGCATGAGCTGGAAAAGTGATCTCATATAGAACGGCAACTAATGAAAGGAAAGATGGGTGATGTCTGGCAGAATGTTGATTGGTAAAGCTTTATAAGATGGATGGTTCACAGAAGCAGAGAGGGAGAAGTAAGGACTTATTGTTCTGTAGTGGATCACAAACAGGGTGTTAAACCCTGAAACAAGTTTAATGAATGCATACTACTTCAGGGTAGATAAAATATGACATAATGGTGAATATTGTGGTCACGTTGGCAGAGGCATTACGGCTGAGCTTAGATTCCCTTAAATGAGGTTAGTGCTTTGTCTTCTTTTATTATTGTACTTCTCTAACCTGCATTTTCGTATTTGTGCAGCTGGACACAAGTGTATGAGCTACAGTAAACTTTGTTCTAAAAGGTTAGATAGACAAAAATAAACGCCAGTAGAAGCATGCTGTTACAGCCTAATAAACCTTCTGGAATACTGAAAACAAAATGACCACTCATTCCAGAAATGATAATTCTCTACTATATCTGAACAGGTTCACTTACAGATACAGGGAAGAAACAATGTGTGCTACTTTTAAATTAAGTTGTAGAGGCATTAATATCTCTTAGTGAATGGGATACACATATATCTTCACCTTGAAGACAAGAATTCTCCAATAGATAGTTAACGTACAGGTAATGCTTGGTAATGAGAAAAAAAAAAAACTGTGTACCTCTTCACTGCAGTATAACGTGTCATGAAGCTCAGACTAAAAAGCAAATGACCACCAGTTTAACCCTAACTAAATGTTGCTTTGCTATTTAGTGAGCTGAGCATAAAATTTTTAAAAACCGAATAAAGAAAAAAATAATACTCATATGCATGTGCAGTGTGTGTATATGTGTGTGTGTGTGTGTGTGTGTGTGTGAGAGATAGACAGACAGCAAGAGCGAGAGGCAGACAGAGGCAGCACATACCCACGTATACATACCCAACTTGACTGCTGACTTTCTTTTTTAGCTTCAATTTTACATTTTGCTTAAGTACTACAAACAATAAGAGATATGAAACTCTAATGTCTGGTATTATTTACTGACATTAAAACTGGGGATTTACAAGCAATAAAATATTCTAAGAGGAACACAGAATAAATTTGCAGCAAAATCAGGGACAGTTTAGGAATTGGAGGGGGATTCAATACTTTGCATTCTATGTTTTTCTTTGCCTTTTTTTTTTTTCATTCATTTAATCCCAGTGACACTTCTGAGGTCTACTGAATCTATGAAACAAACAGGCTGTGACTGCTGGGATGGCATGTGTGTGTGTGTGTGTGTGCATGTCTGTGTGTGTGCATATGTGTGTGTGTGTGTGTGTGTGTGTGTGTGTGTGTGTGTATGTGTGTCTATGTGTGTGTGTGTGTGTGTGTGTGTGTGCGTGTGTGTGTGTGTGTGTCCATTTGTTTCCATCTGTATGTCTAAGTCAGTCTGTGCTTCTAAATGTGAAATTGTGTGTACGTCTGTGTGCGCGCGCGCGCGTGTGTGTGTGTGTGTGTGTGTGTGTGTGTGTGTGTGTGTGATTTAGACATTAAATACTTACAAAAGTTATATTCTGGATGCAAATAATTCCTCAAATAACAATTCTATAAGCTAGAGCAAGTTTGAAACATCAGATAATCAATTTTACATCAAAAATATAAAAAAAGCTGTATCATAATAAAAAATACAAGATTTCACATATATCCTCTTCTCTATGACCATTAACTAAATATACACCCAATTCTGCAGCTGTAACTTAAGCAAAGAGAGATCAACAAAGTCATATAAATGTATTTTGTCATTATAACTAAGTCAAATTCTGCACTACTTGTGATATTAAAGCCTTTGCGGTTATTCAAAATCTTGATCATAATTTCCACATGTAGTTTCTTAAAGTGTTACATTTTTTCCATTTTTCCATTCAGGATGAGCCAAAGCATTGCTTTTTAAGAAAACATTTTTTGGGGGAGGACTGATTCCACATGCAAATTGGTATAAATAAGCACCTTAAAAAAATAGTACTTGACACATCTGAATGTAAAGCATGTTATATTTCACATTTGCAGTGACACACATTTTGCACATCTATTTGCTCTGTCCCCTCAGGTTCTGCTAGTACTGTTTATTTTATCTTTCATTTCAATATGCTAGTCCCATCAACACAGACAAATTAACAATCACAGCCTGCTACCAGGTGCTGAGGAATATCATTCTGCTCCCTGTGTGTTCATTACCTCAATGTTTTGAGGTACTGTGTACCCAATTTGCTTACTACTGCAGTTAAAGCAGTCATAGCTTTATTCCAGTTTTACACATTGACAATTATCTCAACTGGAATATATGCGATTATCTAAATGTACAGCAAAGTAAAACTAGAGTGGGCCTTTGCTGAAAATATGTTTGCTATATTTAATTTGAAGATATTTTACAACTAAATTTACACTGATCCTTACCTTCGCATTGCCTTGTCTTCCAGTTTCGTACAAATCCATCCATACACTTGCAGATTATTGCAGTTCGAGATTGACTACAAATAGTGTCATCTCCACAAGGATTCACTCCACCATCACATGAATGCATAGCAGGCACTGAAATCCAAACAGAAACAAGTAAACCTCAGTACCACAGTCTCTTATTCAGTTTTTGCACTCTCTAACTGGTAAAGTCATTAGTGTTGCAATAACATTTACATTTAAATGTATTTTGTAACATTATGTCTAATACAGAAACAGATATTTCTGTAAATTGATTGTTCTCACCTTAATGGGTATAAAAGCATGTTGTTTTCTCTCAAATGTGGATGACACTTTCCTTGCAAGTGGAGTTAAAAGGTAATAAATACTTCATATTTTACTGAAATAAAATGAGTGCAAGAACACTATCTGATATGAGCACAGCCATCAGACACAGTGTGAGAATTCTTACACTTTAAATTAAACAATTCTGCCTGCAAATTATGAAATCATAAAGCAGTCACGCGCTGTATGGCCATCAGTGACTGAGGATGCACTTTGCATTAGCCACTTATTCTGTGAAACATTTTTTAAACTGCCCTTGTATCATCATTTGACCACGCACAGGGGATTTTCTGTAGAAGAAAACAGGTCACATTACAGTGATTCAATCATTGCAAGCCATGCAAGATCTCGATATTTGTTTGTTTTTTTATGAAAATTACAGAAATGTAACCATTATAACAGACATTGCCCTACTACACCACCTCGGCCATGCCTGCTGGAAAATCATAGCTAATACAGGAAGTCATAGCAGCTGCAAATGTGACTAAAATCTATGTGAGTGCCTTGTTTGTTGCACTGAAGGATACACCCTTGACTAATGACCCGAGTTTGATCTGCAAGGAAGATTGATAACACTGGTCATACATCTTGGGGAGGGAGGAGTCGTGATCTGATATAGTGCTGAATCCTAATGGAAGGTGGAGAAATAATAGGGGCATTTACAAAGTCATTGTTGCTATTTATGGGAGGTAAACACAGGGACATGCAGATGCATGTGGGATCATGAACAGAATCTACCCAAGCACAAGAGCAAAACATAACTGCTTGCTGCCAAAGGGGTGGGGGTAGGTTTGGGGAGTACCTGGATGACTAGCAGTACAGACTTCTTTACTTCAATACCTGAATCTTGCTAATAATGGGGAATGAATATTCTGCTAAGGTTACATGCCCAAAATAGGGTATGACTAGATCATAAGGTTCTTGTTCTATCTGGTATACAAATGGATCTGGCTCTTGTCTCCAGTAAAGTATGCAGTTAACTGCAAAGGTGTAAGTGTGATAGTCAGTGGGTGGATCATGTGTGTCTAAAACAATCCTTGTGCTAAGAATGATGAAGAGTGTCCAGTGCTATTTGCATCCATCATTTAGTTAATATCCAGGGAATTGTTATGGATAGGCTTGTATAGCCTAGTACCAACCTATGAACCATCACCAGATGGCATTCAAGTGTCCAGGACCTTTCAAGCAACCTTCTGTATTGAAACTAGTTGCAATAATCAGAATTTTGCATGCACATAACTGTTAAAATGGGCAGTTTTATAGTATTTGTTTTATTTCTGCATTCACCTTTTCCCCTCTGCATAGCACTATATCTACCACATCCTGTACTGCTAAATATATCACCTCAAATGTCTTTCTGACTGACAAAGGGGTAAATTACATAACCCTTTCTCTGACTATTCACAATTAAAGTCATAACTGTTTGCCCCTCTGCTTCCCCCTGTAACTATTACATCCTGTATCTCTGAATATATCTCCTCAAAAGTCTTTCTGACTAAGTAAGGGAAAATTATATAAGACTTTTTCTGGAAAGCCAGAGTTCAAGTCATCCTAGTTATAACTGGACCCTCAGCTTTTGTAATGTATGACAGTCAGGAAGACTTTTTAATGGTTTGCAATTCTAAAAGAAAAGAATGCTACATTTGGACTTCTCATAGATAGTTTTTGGATGTAGAAATCGTAAATGGAGATGCACCAAGTTAATTTACATTATTTTATATGATATTTCATGAATATTAACTGACAAAAAATGTGTCATCTGAATTGTTTCAGATCCTGTTATCCTGTATTTTTTCCTATGAAGTTTTAAACACAACAAATACTATAATTAGTTATGTAGCATTATTTTTGGTGGAGAGACAGAATGTGACTGCAGATTATGCTGACAATGAACAGTACTTTGACTACCGCATATCCACCATTGTAAGGAAGTCCTTTTTCATAGAACAGCTTATATCTAAAGGTATGGTATCCAGGTCCAGAGATGTAATCATTCCACTGTACCCTTCACTCATTAGGCTGCTCACTGAGTACAAAACCTCTTTTAGTATATACATGCCCAAACAAAATAACCACAATGCTAGAGCAAGTATTTAGATGATAAAAACTATGCTGACTGTTTCAAAGCCTTGCACCATTTCTTGATATCATACAGGCTATGGAGAAGTGGTTAGTTACTACAGCAATAACCCACGCCTGGGTGTGGGAAATGCTGGATTTACCCACGGTTGGCGTGGAAAGCCAACCGTGGGTAAATACAGCATTACCCACACCCAGAAGTGGGTTATTGCTATTATACCATGACATTATTTAAGAAAAGAAACTATTACTTTTCTTAAATAATGGCATAGTATAATGCCTGTTTACTGCCCTTCCGCAGATGTCTGGCATCCGCGGCAGTTCTGATGTACTGCGCGCCTGCGCAGTACATCAGAGTTGTATAGCGGAGAAAGCAAGATCTCCGTTGCTTTTTACTGTTGTTATGTTAAATGGGTTTAACATAGCGAGACAGTTTAAAATAAGCAACGGAGATGTCCGTTGCTTATTTTAAACTGTCTCGCTATGTTACACCCATTTAACATAGCGAACAGTAAAAAAAGCAATGGAGATCTTGCTTTCTCCGTTGCTTTTCTTTTAAAACCTGTCTCGCTATGTTAAATGGGTTTAGCATAGCGAGACAGCTTTAAAATAAGCAACGGAGATCTCCATTGCTTATTTTAAAGCTGTCTCGCTATGTTAAACCCATTTAACATAGCGAGACAGTGTTTTAAAAGTAGAGTTATACTAATGGAAAAAAGTCCGGGCGACCGGACCTTTTTCCATAAGTATAACTCAATTTACAATGTGCACGCTGGCCAATCAGCATGCACGTTTTGGGGGGGTCATGGTATAATTGTGTATAGAGCCTCAAGCGACCATATCCTGTCAGGCCTATTCCACATTCACAAGTCCAATGGTGGTGTAAACATTCACTCAAGAACTCTCAATCTCATTTGAACATAAAATGAACATGTTGGGCGAATATCTATCACAATGATTTCCACTACTTCTATGACTCCATCTTCCACTCCCCAGAAACCATGTACTTTTCTTATTCTAGTCAAGTGTCATTTAGATGAGTGGATGGGTAACAGTAAATTTATCACTGGTTAGCACCCTTGACCCTCATGGATAGGGGCAAGATGTAAATTTCTTAAATGTTCTTGTTTTCCTATCTCTATATTATTTGTATGTAAAATATAAGGGCTAAAACCTATCATGGGAACCTATGGTTATGCTTCTTCAGCTCCTTACAGACCAGTAACCTAGTAATTACCCAGAAAACTATGAACCTAAATATTAGCCACCTCCTGTGGCACAGAGGGTTAAAGCCCTGAGTACAACCCCAGTAATCTCAGTTCCATTATCAGTTTTGGCACCTGCTGGAGTATGGGGGGGGGGGCAAGGCTCTGCCACCTTGCTTTTCTCATGTGGAGGGATAGGGATGTTGCTCTGCTTTAAGCACTCCTTTCCTTGCTAGGTCTGAGAGGTGCAGAATGAAGTGTTACTTCTCAAGGGCCATGGCAGGGACTCACCAAACAGCCATGCTTCATTACTTGTATAGTCTACAAATAAAATGATAACATGTTAGGGAGTAAGGGACTTTAATAATAGCCAAGGCTCCCCATTGAGAAGCCGTAATGGGTTTCAGTCTAACTCTCCTTCTGTGGCACTCCAATGCTGATAACCTAAAGGGGGGCTGGTAACCCAGCCCAGAGTGGTTAAACACTGAAGTGAAGAGAGAGGGAGAGAGAGAGAGAGAGAGAGAGAGAAAGAAGTGCTCAGGAGAGTCGTGATGCCACAGGGAAGAAAAAGCATCAAGCTTAAGGCCATACCCCACAAGGGAAAAATATTGTGTAAATGTCACCATGGTATTTCCCAAACATTTACTGTATAAATACAAATTAAATGAACTGGAAAAGAAATGCAATAACATAACAGGTGGTGGTTTGGCTAAGAAATATGCATCAGAGTTGCTTCAATTAACAGAAGCCATCAGTGACTCAAAGTCAGACAAGTATACCATGCTGGTTATGAACGGATTTGATAAAGACAAAAACTGTTACATTGTACATGGACATAGTACCATTCAGCAATCTACTCTAATATGTTAGCGAACTTCTTAATTTTGACTTATTTATCTACTATTTGTTAAAAAAATTCAGGTATTCAAACAAAAGTAAAGTCCCAAGGAGTCTCTGGTCCTAATCTACTTTTTTGTGAATAAAATACCAGGTCTTACTCTAGTATAAATTTCTTTGGGGCTTTGTTTCTCTCTTCAGACTCCAGAACTTTGGGATTTCTTTGGATTTGTACTCTCTCTGACTAGGATTATCCAAACCCCACTTTCACAATGACATCTTGCTTAATGGTCTTCACTTCATTAATGCTTCTCTTGAAGGGTCATTTATTTCATAAATGCCAGTGATACAGTGTATTAAAAAAGACTTTAGTTACTAGTAATGCTATGTTACAAACGTAGTGGTTAAGAACCAACATGCTATGTTACATATGTTATTATCTATATCTATATGTTTAGCTATATCTGTCTGTGTATATATATATATATATATATATATATATGGGTCTACTTTCATAGACCGAACGTACGAATTACCGACACCGAAATCAGCGACCCCAAAACACCGACAACTCTCTTCGGCGACAACTGAATTAACCGACAGTGAAGTCCACGACTCTCGTCTAACCGACAATACAACATAACCAGCAGTTAACATACTGCATATGGTAAATCCATTCAACGATAACTTCAAACGTTACCAATCCACATCCGCGTCAATAAAGCAATCATATAACCATGGTGAAACAGAAATAGCAAATAAATGTAGAGTCGCCCATCAGTATCAGATAAATAAATTCTTTACAGATCTCGCTACTTAACGCCACTGATCCTTTCCTTTTCTGTTGTCATCAGTTTCACTTCTCCCAGCTGATACTTCATACCAGGGTTGCTTTGGGCTAAGTGAAGGATTTTGCATTTCCTTGCAGTGAATCACAAATTCCATCTTTCTGCTTACTTGGTCAGCCTTTCAAAATCTTTTTCTAGACTGTTCTCCCCATCCTCTGCTGCTCCACCCATATCTGTGATATCAACAAGGAATATGATATTTTTATCTTTCTCCTAGATATGATAGTAGTAATCATATTTAATCATGCTAGACCCAGGGCAGATCCTTGAAGTGCTTCCTGGCATTGTTATTTATCACCACAAACATTAGATTCCTACTATTTGTCCAAGCAGCTATCCAGATCCTTGAGCCTGACTATTTCTCAGTAAGTTTTTCCAGTTTTCCTTTCATCCTTCTGCACAATGCCAAGTCAAAGGTATTGGTCAGATATCACAAGAAAATAACTTTCTTTTGCAAAAAGTCATAATGATACGTAAAGGAAATGATTTCTAAAAAAATCATTAAGAATACCACTTTATTGTATCTTGGCATTCTCAGGGTGGGATTATAGTGAAAAAAAAACTATAATGTCTGATTACAAAACTTGACATTTAATGAAACTGTACTTTAATTTATCATGCTATGATCTGCACTGCTATCTAATTTCAGCAGGAATTAACTCATTGCAGCTGAGTGATGCCTCCAGGCATTTCTGCAGTTATATTCTATTACTTCTGCATTTATTAACTGATTTCTCTGCATACTGACCTGCACGTCTCTATACCCGGCGCTCTACTTGCAATTTATTTTTTACAACCACCATTGATTATTATTAGTATTTCTTCACAACCTTTTGAATTACTTACTGTTGTACTCCATGAAAAAGGTTTTTGTTAATTTATACTATATTAGTGTGCGCTATGGACTTTTACCTGTTTGTAATAACTAACGTCCGCTTCTTGCTTGTAATAGTTTTCTGTTTGGGGCTTTCCCCCATGTCTCTACTGAAAATGGGCTAAGGCTCAATATAAAACATAAAATAATATATCGATGCCTCTAGGCATCACATATTGTTTGTTCATACTTCCACTGATAATTCCAAAACCATGCTATATACAAGGCATTAGAAGATTTCATCTTAAAGTGTACACAGTGTTAAATGCAATTATACTGACATTTGTCCTGTGAAGAAAATGCTGCTGGAAGTATGTGTGTTGTTTGAATGGTTACTGAGGTATCATGAGCTGTTTATACAACATTATATAATTCATATTTAATGTGGTTATTGTGGCTTATAAAATCCAGTTTAAGACCAAGAATCAGATGAATGCAACCACTGCAGAGGATACTTTGAACTGAATAGCTTGCAATTTATAGATTTCTGGTAACACTTATGGTTCTAGAGATGTCACCATTTGTTTGAGCTGTAAAGCAATAATTTCATTTTTGAAGATTTTGGCCATTCCTTCTGGGAGTCTTGCGTACAGACTAAAAATAACTCCACTGGAGAGAATAAGACAGATCATCAGAATATTTCTGCCTTATATCACAATAGCAAAGCAATCAGAAAGTAAACAATGTTTTCTTATACCATAATTAACGCTGCCAACTCCCCTCATTCTGGTTCTACATAAAAGTTGTTGTAAAATAAGGCACCTCACAGGTGCTATGAAACAGAAATGTGGTATGCAGGATTAGAGAAAAGGAAGTAAAGTAACTTCTGAAAATAAAATGGAAGACAGCACTGCAGTGACAGAATAGGACTGAAAAGCTAATTGCAAATGTGGTAACATTATGGCTTATCTGAAATAACTGGCAGAGAAGTCTAACATCCAAAAACAAATGAAACAGAGTCCAAACTGGCCGTAATCTTTTATTATAAAACGTAAGTACTTTCAAGTTAAAAAACCCTTCATCAGACAAAGTTCACATAACCATAACAGCCTTTAAATATTAAAACATTTCTAAAAGCAACCCATTACTTTCTATACTAGACCTGTCTTTTCTTTAAGGCTGGTTTTAAAGGTACAGAACTATTTAACCCAGGTGGGTTGTCAGCATCCAACTGTATGATCCATCCTAACTCTGCATACTCTGTATCATTGACAATGCCCTCTTCCCCTTTTTTTCATCTGTGCAACATGCAGAACCATAAAAACAAAAGTATGATCTGGAAGCTAGAAACATGCTGGTACAATGCATTATGTTTATCCTTCTGTCTAATAGATGACAAATGGTGCAGTATTCTTGTTTTTAACTTGCAATTAGTTTTTCCAACATAAAAACTCGGACATGACTTGCAACATGCCAAGTAAACCACATTACTACATTCTCTGTATGGCAATCTGCATAAAACTCAAACGTGTATTTTTTGTTTGTAAGAGGATGTATAAAATAATTTAGACCATTCACATTTGAACATGCTTTGCAGTGCCTGCAGGGAAAGTCCCTGTTCTCATGTGTACAGAGGAAACACTGTTAGCCTTCTTCTTATTTTTTAAACCAGGTTCTATGCATAACATGTCTTTTATATTACTATTTTGCTTGAAGGTAAATCTGGGTTTCTCATCTAAAATATCCTTCAAATGAATGCCACTTCTTAGTATCTTCCAGTTTTGCTTAATAATATGACATATCCCATACACATTGCTACTATAACATAGCATTACTTTAGGTTTTTTGTCATACTTATTAGATGGCTTCAGCTTATCTCCCCCCTGTTCTTTATTATCAGAAAACCATGGTCTAATCCTGGCTTCCCTGTAAGATATGATACTGTTCTTATTTTTTCTAAATTTTCCCCTGAATACCCATTTTCCTTAAGATGTTCATTTAACACATCTATTTCTTTGTAAAACTCATTATTGTCTGTGCACAGCCAATAAACTGTAACCTTGCCCTTGGATAACATAATGAAAAGTATGCCTAGGATGCACACTACGTGCAAATAATGATTTCTCCAACATTGTTTCCTATGCAAGGTGGTGTTTATCTTATCAGCTATATTTTTATTTAATGTGACATCTAAAAAGGCAATGGTCTCATTGCTATGCTCTACTGAGAACCTGAGGAAATCTGTAGTTTTCTCCAGGTAATCAACAAAGTTTAACACTTCATCACTGCCCTGTGCCCACAACAAAAAATATCATCAACAAATCTGGCATAAAAAATTGTTGAAGTCTCCCATAGATGTTCACATTTAAAAATATTTTTATCTTCCCAGAGGGCTATCACTAAAATAGGATATGAGTTTGCACAGGGTGTGCCCATGGCAACACCCTGCACCTGCCTAGAATGTGTTCCATTAGAAAGAAAGATGTTATTTTCTAACACCAATTCTAGTGCTTCCAAGATTAAAGTGTTCGTATTCTCATCATATATATTAACTGTATGCAGAACCTCTTTCACTGCCTTTAAACCAAATTCATTTGTGATGACTGTGAACAGACATTTGACGTCCATGGTTGCCATCAACACATTCTTCAAATCTAAAGTTTGGCAAGCATCATACACTTTTGAAAAGATTTGTGCAGTATCTTTCAAAATCCTAGAAAAATAAGCAAGCAGATTTTTCAGTTTTGCTTCTATCCACATAGATAAATATTCAGTATCCAATCCCCTCCCTGAAACTATAGGTCTTATCGGTGGGGGTAGGGTATTTTTATGCATTTTTGGTAGTGCTTTATAAATAGGACTTACTAGATGTTCAGTGCTTAAAAATACATACAAATCATCATCTAACACTCCATTCCTTCTTAAAGCCCTTAGCTTCTTAACAGCATTGTTTATATATTGCTTAACCATCAAAGGTGAGATATTTCTATAAGTACTAATATCACTGGTTAGGGTATCCAAGGACTATATGTATGCTGCAGTATCCATAACTGCAATGTTCCCACCCTTATCAGCTGGTTTGATAACCACTCTATAAGAACAGTACAATATCTAACAGGAAAGCCAGGGCTAGACCATGGTTTTCTGATAATAAAAAACAGCAGGGAGACAAGTTGAAGCCATCTAATAAGTATGACAAAATACCCGAGGTAATGCTACGTTATAGTAACAATGTTTATGGGATATGTGATATTATAAGTAAAACTGGAAGATACTAAGAAGTGACAATCATTTGAAGGATATTTTAGATGAGAAACCCAGATTTACCATCAAGTAAAATAGTAATATAAAAGACATGTTATGCATAGAACCTGGTTTAAAAAATAAGAAGAAGGTTAACAGTGTTTCCTCTGCACACATGAGAACAGGGACCTTTCCCTGTAGGCACTGCAAAGCATGTTCAAATGTGAATGGTTTAAATTATTTTATACATCCTGTTACAAACAAAAAATACATTTGAGTTTTATGCAGATTGCCATACAGAGAATGTGGTAATGTGGTTTACTTGGCATGTTGCAAGTCATGTCTAAGTTTTTATGTTGGAAAAACTAATTGCAAGTTAAAAACAAGAATACTGCACCATTTGTCATCTATTAGACAGAAGGATAAACCTAATGCATTGTACCAGCATGTTTCTAGCTTCCAGATCATACTTTTGTTTTTATTGTAATGCATGTTGCACTGATGAAAAAAAGGGGGGCACTGTCAATGATACAGAGTATGCAGAGTTAAGATGGATAATACATACAGTTGGCTGCTGAAAATCCACCTGGATTAAATAGTTCTGTATCTTTAAAACCAGCCTTAAAGAAAAGGCGAGCAAAGTATAGAAAGTAATTGGTTGCTTTTAGAAATGTTTTAATATTTAAAGACTATCATGGTTATGTGAAGTCTGTCTGATGAAGGGTTTTTTAACCTGAAAGCATTTACATTTTATAATAAAAGATTACGGCCAGTTTTGTTTTTCGATTTGTTCTTACAGGAGGTTCGAGAGGAGTCCTTATGGGAAGCAAAGAGGCTTGTGCTTTGCTAGAAGTCTAAAATCAAGAACAGGAATTTACCAATTGAACAGTTTAACAGACCATTTAACATCTGGCTTATAACTAGATTTATCCTAATACATGTCAGAAGAAACACGAAAGATAGTACAGCTAAGCCAATAATTAGCGCTGGAACACCAAAATAAAAAAAATCATCATAGCTTCACTTTTATTGTAACACAACTGTCACAAAATGTGGGAGGCACAGTGGTGCAACAGTTAACATTGTCACCTCAAAGCAATAGGTTCTACAGTTTGATTCTCAACTGGGGTGCATTCTGTGTAGTCTGCATATCTTCCCTGCATTCATGTGGGTTTCCTCTGGGTGCTCTGGTTTCCTCCCACATTTAAAAGACATGTGTCTGGAGCATTTGTCCCTGGGCATCTGCTAAAAATGGGTACTGTCCCTGTTGGACTTTCCCAGTAAATAAATGTTAAATAAATAAATGGTAGCTTTGGACCACTGGTTGTGAGACATTTTTGTATGCGAGTGTTTTATAGGTGCAATTTTAATACTCAGAGATTCAAAAGTTGTCTTAACATGTTGTGGCTACCTAAAATGGGGTCTCTGGATGATCATTCCAATATTTTTTTCCTATGGCAGCTTCTACTGTTATTAATAAATAACCTACACATACAGTAGCCAATCTTTATTGTTTGATCTTAACATTACTATCCATCTGCATTGATAAACTGACACAGTCAGAGGCCCACAATTGCATGTATGTTATGAATGTCAGGAGATATACGTACAGTAGTTTATTAGCTTACCAAGCAGTAATCAAATGATGAAGAATGGACAACAGCTTCGGAAAACAGGAGGGACATATGTACCTTAAAGAAGGACAATTAGATATTGTTTTAGCTGCAACCAAACATGCTGAGAACGGATCCACTCCATCTCCATGTAGCTGCAACAAAACATGCTGAGAATGGATGCACTCCATCTCCATTTACACTCCCTGTCCCCTACAGTTCTTCTCCAATCAGGTGAGTAGAGGACAGCACATATGAATGAGGCAAAAACAGCTGTGGCCAATAGTGCGGTCCTGTTTATTTGCATTATAAGGGTACATTAAATTGATAGTGAATTAAACGTAGTGCTGAAGCAGTACTTCCCTTCCCCACAGAGTAATCATAAGAAAGGAGCCATTTGACTATTGCTACTAATACTTCAAGTGGCTTGGGAACTTATTGGTCAAACAGAAATTGTGACATTCAGTCTCAACAAGGACTGTAGCAGCAACATCTTAACTGTATTATTCATAATGAATGCAAGCCATATCCAGCATCTACCATCCATAATATTTGTAGCAAAATATTTCCACTTTTCAGAATAATATAAATAACTGTTGTAATATATAACATGCCTAAACAGACTTGCTTAGGAGAAACACAAAACAGCTATCAATTCTACTAACTGCTAAATAACACATCGCCGGAACTGCTAGGACTGTACTTGAGTTGCTGTTACTTTCTCTCATAGTAAACTAAATTAATGTTCTTTAAATTATATGACTAAAGTTGAGGTCTAATGAGTAGGTACCTAGTTTTAATTATTTTACACAGGATGTAATTATCTGGTAGTGTACTGTACATATAAACAACATCAAATATGCTTTGTATTACAATGTGTATGGCAGTTTTTAACCTTACTTCTGAGAAGCTGCTAGCCTGCAGTTTGGAATGTCACAATTATAAATATTGGGAAGTGGCCTGAATTTAAAGACATATGAGTCATGTGTTTCTGCATACAGAAAGTAACATGCATGTTTACAGTATGTTCAATGTAGGACTGAAAAATATTTTCAAAGAAAAGTATATCAGAAGGCAGACAATTTATCAACTTTGGCTCATCTCACTATTAGACAACATGGTTACATGCTGTCTCTCTTTCCCACATATGAATAATGAATATGGTGAGCTGTTATATTTAAGCAAGCATTCATACCTGTAATGTGTTCAAGCTAGAAAGCACAGTGATTTAATACTGGTAAGAGAAGTAGACATGGAAAAATTATTCTAAACAGATGACAGCAGTGTAATTTCTAGTCAGGGCAAAAAGAAAAAGTATGACAAATATCTAGTTTTGATTTGAGTATTACAAACGTTTATCATTCCAGCTATTATTACAGCTGCTACATGCACAATGGCTTTTGCTGAGGCTTTGTAACAATGTGTGTTAGGATGGTGAAAAAATATACAGAAGATCAGAGGCTGAACCAGAGAGCTAGATGTATTACTATGCATGACGTGGGAAGAAGACAATTTAAATGGTGGGAGAAGAAGAAGAAAATGTTTCGTTTTTGAAGGACATTATTGCAAAGATGATACTAACAGATACAGAGTTGCTGTATCCAGGACTGTTGGTAAGCTTCTAAGCCCCGCAAGCCTTTCTGTGTTGGAGGAAAGCCTTCTAGCTTAACAGTGGGAGTGGTAAGCATTAGGTAGCCTGTCTACCATGAGAGGAGAGGTTCTTGACCGAGAAATTGTAGTTTATTGACCATTTGGACAGTTTGTCCATCTCTTTCAATTTTCTGGTTTAAAAGACCACATCTGCACTTGTTTTCCATCTTTCCTGTAACTAACCTACTGGGTAGCACTAGAAAGCCTTAAACTGATACAAGCCTTCCAGCTTAGAAGAGGGACTTTGGAGTGATTAAGTATCAGTTTTCTGTACTTTCTTGTTGTACTTAACTGTTTTTTGCCTAAACGCAGATTTTCCAGCATTTATTGTGATTTAAAAGCTTGTTTTTTTCACATATTGTACTTATTTGACTGCCTGCACTTTTAAAAAGTTGTTTTTTGTTTAAATAATTTGTTTAACTGTTGTAGGCTACACACTAAAGTGTGATAGCCTTTTCTGATCGTTTGTAGTCATTTAAAGCTGTTTTAAGTGTATGTTTTACTGTTTTTGCCTTATCTTTTCAAAAAAAAAAACAAAAAAACAAAAAAAATCATTGTTTCCCGCCTTTCTAAGCTAGTATAGTCCAGTTTTCAAGCTAGTACTAAATTCAGGGCTGTGATACTAGTTTCTGAGTTGCCTATCCCTTACTTGGATAGAAGGAAGTTTCTCTGTTCACCTGTGAGAGAGGGGAGATTTGAACAACCTATCTGTCCCTGGAGGAGTGGTTCCAGCCCAGAAGTTAGTAGTTTATTAGCCATTTTGGGCTAATTTCTATATCTTTCATTTCCCTACTATAAAAAATGTGTTTGCACAGTTTTGCATACCGGGCAGTGCCGGTTAGCTACGATTAAATTATTCCCGACTCCACTAAGTCTCCTCTTCAGTTTTTCCCTTGAAACAAGTCTAATTCTCAACCTAAGCACTCAGAAAGCATCTTACAGCCCAGCACTTGCTCAGACCTAATAGCAAGCACTAATATACCCTGACACTGATTGCCCAGCAGGGCAAGGCTCTTTATTCACCCCTCACCAACCAAGCGACGAAGCAGCTCACCCTACTATTCAGGCATGACCAAAGGGCAACTTCAGGTGCACTCTCCAGTCCAGCTAGTGAATCTGGGTATCCTGAGGCAATGTTACAACTGCCTCATGTACACAGACAACCCGCTCCTCCTACCACAAAACACTAAGATATGTGAGAGATGCAATTATACAGCCAAACTGAAAGGTAAGCTGTCTCCACCCAAGACTGGAGCAGACAGTCAAGAGGAGAAGGTTAACACTTGCACCACAACTCCAGCCACGCACAGACCTACTAAAACAGCACTGGCAAAAAAATACACATAAATATACAAAATCATACTCGGAGGCTCTAAATAAAAACCTGCACAAGCATCAGGGACCTCCAAAGCAGACACCCAAACAACCTGCACTTCCCGTCATAAACCAGACAACACATAAAACACAAAATCAGTGTGCCGCACAATCACAGCACTTAACGCAAAATAACATACCTAACACACTAGTAATAGGTGACTCTATAGTCAGGCACACTGATGTCCCACTCACTTGGCTGGACAAGCAGAAGGTTACTGTTGCCTGTCAGGAGCCAGAACCCGCCACAAAACTCAAGCACTCAGGTCACTCCAGAACAAGTACAAATATGACTCTGTCATTGTTCATGTTGGTGTGAATGACCTGAGATGTACCTCCCTGGACTACATGAAAAGAGACATGGAAGAGCTCTCTGATCATGTAGCTCAAGCTGGTATGACCCTGACTCTGAGTAGCATCCTGCCCTCACCAAAATGATACCTCAGGATAAAGAAAAAATGATCAATTTCAACAACTGGCTGAGCTTCTGGTGTCATTCAAAGGGAATCCAGTGTCTGTCAGCCTGGGACGATATGCTCGACAAGCCGCTTTGCTTCACAAGAGACGGCTTGCACCTATCACCCCTAGGCTTTCGAATACTGCCCAAGGCTTTTGCTGCCCCCATAGTGCCTTTTTTGAGCAAGGCTCAAAAGTCAAACCCACCTCCATAAACAGCACAATTAACAAAAAACTGAGGGTTATGCTACTCAATGCCAGGAGTTTAAATCTCAAATGCATGCGCTCGAAGCACTCCTCAATATGGAGAATGTCAACATCTGTGCAGTAACTGAAACCTGGTTCAAGGCTCCAGAGAGCACCCCAGCACTATTGGGCTACAACTCATACCACACATTTCGGCCACAGAACATGGACCGAAACACAAAAGGAGGGGGTGCATCCATTTTCATCAAGGATACCTACACCTCCAGGTTAGTGGTGCAGCATGATACCTCTGAGATCATCTATGTGCAACTAACATCAGGCAAATTGGCAATGCAAATTGTGGCCTGCTACAGATCACCCTCCATGACCCAGGACCACCACTCTACCTTTCTGGAGACACTGGAAAACATGAAGGTACTACCGAACACCCTGATATTGGACGATTTCAATTACCCTACCATTTACTGGGAAGACTACTTGAGTACAAATTCTGAGGCCCAGCGCTTCCTGGAATTCGTCAACTCAAATGGCCTGGATCAGCTGGTAATCTCCCCTACCAGAGGTGAAAACATATTGGACCTGGTCATCACCAACATGGGCGACAGGTGTTCCACACCGAAGGTCAACCCGTCACTGGTTAGATCAGACCATAAACTAATCACTCTGGATGTCCACACCCCACCACCACCCTCAACTAAAGAAACCACAGTAAAAAACATTTCTAAAGTAAACTTCACCTTACTTAAGACAGAGGTGGTAAGTTTCACAGCCCCCATGCTAAAGGTTAACCCTGCCCAAGATGCAGAAACCTTTACAAATGCACTCTATGAGAAGCACCTACAAGGATGCATGGATCGTGCCATCCCTAGCAAAACCAAGACTCACTCCTCTAAGAGAAGGAAGCCAGTTTGGTGGACCCCTGCAATAAACAGGCTATACAATAGAAGGAGGAAACTAGTTAAAAAAAAAAAGCAAATTCCAAGAAGGAAAGACATCCCTGATCAGTATCAGTCATAAACTAAGGTCCCTCATGAAATCATCCAAGGCTAACTTCAAAAGAAAAATAGCCAAGGATTCAAAAGATAACCACAAAGCCTTCTTTAGCTATGTTAAGAATCTAAGCAGCAACTCGCAGATATGCCCTGAACTAGTGCAGAATAGCACAAAATATACTGAACATACTGATATTGCCAACATTCTGGTAGATAGATTAAGTGCAAACTTCACCCCCCCCCTCACCTCCAAAAGGGCCCACAACAATACCGGAAAAGTGTAGTGCCCCAAAAATAACAGACGCACAGGTGAAAACAACCCTTTCAAAAGCCAAAAACTCAGCATCAATGGGACCAGATGGTGTACCAGGCTGCGTCTTGCATGAACTACAGAACGAACTAACCCCCCACCTAAACATGCTGCTCATCCTCAGCCTCTCCACAGGCTACATGCCCATAGAGTGGCGCACAGCAATGGTTATTTCTCTCCACAAAGGAGGGGCCACAACTGACCCTGGTAACTATCACCCCATAAGACTGATTAGCCTGGTCTACAAGGCTATGGAGCACATCATCATGGAACTCATTAACAAAGACATTGGGAACCTCCAAACTCTTGACCTGACCCAGTTCGGCTTTGTTAAGGGCAGATCATGCCTACTAAACCTGGTTGACTTCTTCGAGACAGTCACCAAGGCCATAGACGAGGGAAAGGTGGTTCATACAGCCTACCTTGAACTCGCCAAGGCTTTCAACACCAATCCCCACTTGGGTATTGCAGAAAAACTCACCAGCCTGAACATAAACCCCTATGTCATGAGATGGGTTGCCAACTGGCTTACAGACAGAACTCACACGGTAAGAATAGTGGGCTCCAGGTTTGACTCTAAACCAGTCACAAGTGGTGTCCCACAAGGCTCAGTCCTGGGACCCCTACTGTTTGGCATATACTTCTCAGAAGTACAGGCAAACACAGGAGGATTATGGCTAACCAAGTTTGCTGATGACTGCAAACTGGGAGCCATAACTGGCTCTCCGGCTGACACGGACATCCTCCAAAAGGGCCTTACTGAGACAGACACCTGGTGTCAATGTCATGGCCTCAAGCTAAAGGCCAAAGAATGCATAGTTATCCCATTTGAGAAAAACAAAAACATCCATGAATTATCACATAGGTGGCAGCCCCCTTAATACAGAAGAGGTAATAAGAGATCTGGGGACCCAGCTAGATAGTAATCTCTCCTTTGACAATCATATTGCCAAAGTAGTTAGGAAATCCTTCTATGTGGCCCATCTAATTACTAAATGGTTTGCATCTAGAAATAAAGAGGTTATAGTGGCCCTCTACTCGTCACTCATTAGACCCATCATAGAGTACAATGCCCCATTTGGGATGTACCTCACAAGACACTTCCAACAGCTGGAAAGACCACAAAAGTACCTCGTCAAGAGGATTACTGGCCTCAAACATATGTCCTATGCAGCCCGACTGAAAAAACTCCGGCTGTACTCAGTGGCATATCGCTTACTCAGAGGTAATCTCTGCCTGACTTACAAGGCCATGTCCAACTCAGAATTGATGGACATGCTCCACCTAAAGAAATCCAAGTCACTACGAGCCATGCACTCTAATGTGCTAAACCTCACCACAACAATAAATAGAACATGCTGGAAGGATAGATTCCTGTCACAGAGACTCCCCATGCTTTGGAACAAAATTCCAAATTACATCAGGCAGAGCCCCTCACTAACACTCTTCAAAAGAAACCTTGACGAGTGGATGGGTAACAGAAAATACACCCCTGGGATCACTTCATTGGCTCTGCTTGACAGAGGATCAGTTAATTAATCAATGGGGTGGCGAAAGACTACACACTCCGGCTAGGCTTATAAATGCCATCGGGCAGATAACCTAGAACCTACCTATGAACCTATGAACCTATGACTCACAGGTTCTTTGTTTATTATTTAATGTTACAGAACGCAGCTTATAA
This sequence comes from Protopterus annectens, assembly GCF_019279795.1. Lineage (NCBI taxonomy): Eukaryota > Metazoa > Chordata > Ceratodontiformes > Protopteridae > Protopterus > Protopterus annectens. Next base: position 1,465,952,835 of record NC_056737.1, read on the forward strand.
AATGTTCTTTACCTCAGAATAATAGTCACCTTCTCTTAACTACTGCCTTGACCGTGATCAATAACACAGGTCCAAGAATTTATCAATAATATTGCATGAAGCTCTCACCCTTAACAAGCTATACAGTACTTGTCACTTGATAAGTATTATTTTATTTTATTTTATTTTTTTTGAGTCAAGTATCAGAAATGGAAAGTTTGCAATTACCACAAGGGAATGAAATTTTAATTGTTTTTTTTATAAGTTCTTAGAGCCAGAGGCATGCTGATAGCTGTCCATCACCAACTACCTAGCACCACTGTCAATCCTAGTTTCCACAAGTTACAAAACATATGATGCTGATTATGTGACATCACTTTCAACAAATTTTTGGGAATGAAAGGATGGCAGAAGATAAAAAGCCTAAAGGTGGTGATAGCGCACTGCTGTTTACCAAGGCATCTGTTTATTAAAAAGTCAAAGTATTATAGGTTCATAGGGAGGTACTTGGCTATTAGCCCTAGGGCCTATACAAGCCTAGCCAAAAAGGTACCCTGGCTTTCGCCACCCAAGAAAATTATTTTACTGTGCCCTGTAAAGTAGAACCGCAGAAGTGCTCCCTGGGGTGAATTTCCTGTTACCCATCCAATCATCAACATTTTTCATGAAGAGTGCTAATGAGGAGATCTGTTTGACATAGATAGGTAGTCTGTTCCAGAGTATGGGAAGTCTCTGGGACAGGAATCTATCCCTCCAGCATGTTCTGTTTATTGTGGTGACAAGGTTTAGGTCCCTAGAGCGTGTAGCTTGGCGGGATTGAGATTTCTTTAAGTGGAGCATGTCCAATAGCTCTGGGTTTGACATAGCTTTGTATGTTAGACAGAGATCGCCTCTGAGTAGGTGTTATGTGATGTAGTAAAGCTGGAGTTTTTGAGACGGTCTCCGTAGGGTATCTGTTTGAGGCCAGTACTCCTCTTTGTGAGGCATTTCTGTGGTCTTTCCAGTTGTTGTAGATGTCTTGTGAGGTACATACCAAAAGGGGCATTATACTCTATAATGGGTCTAATGAGTGATGAGTAGAGGGGAACAATGACCTCTTTTTTTCTGGATAAGAAACCTTTTGTAATGAGGTGTGCCACGTAGAAGGATTTTCTGACAACTGTGGCAATGTGATTATCAAAGGAGAGACTACAGTCCACCTGTGTCCCAAGGTCTCTTATCACACTTTTGGTGTTAAGTACACTACTGCCTATGTGGTAGTTCATGGGTACAGAGATTTTACCAAAGGGGATGACAATGCACTTTTTGGCATTGAGCTTGAGACTATGGCTTTGACACCAGGCATCTGTGTCAGTGAGGCCCTTTTGTAGGATGTCCATATCGTTAGGAGTTTTGATTATGGCTCCTAGTTTGCAGTCATCTGCAAACTTAGTTAGCCAAAGCCTTCTGTGTTAGCCTGTACTTCAGAGAAGTGGATACCAAACAGGAGAAGACAAGGGACTGAACCCTGTGCTACTCCACTTGTCACTGATCTGAAGTCTGATTTGGAGTCTGCTACTTTCACAGTGTGGGTTCTGTCAGTAAGCCAGTTGGCAACCCATCTTGGGACATAGGGATTTATACCTAGTTTAGTGAGCTTATCTATAATTCCAGAGTGGGGGATGGTTTTGAATGCCTTGGCGAGATCTAGATAGGCTGTGTGAACCACCTTACACTCATCTATGGCTTTGGTGACTGCTTCAAAGAAGTCTATCAGGTTTAGGAGACATGATCTGCCTTTTACAAACCCAAACTGTGTGGGGTCCAGAGTTTGGAGATATACAATGTCTTTGTTTATGAGTTTCATGGCCTTGCAGACCAAGCTTGTCAGGCTAATGGGGTGGTAGTTCCTGGGGTCTGTCATGGCTTCCCCTTTATAGAGTGGGATAACCGTCGCGGTGCGCCATTCAATGGGCACAAAGCCTGAGGTGAGGCTATGACTGAACATGGTACTTGGGTGGGGTGCCAGTTCATTCTATAGTTCATGTAGAAGGCAGCAAGGATGTTGTCAGGTCCCATGGATGCTGTGTTCTTGGCTTTGTAGAGTGAGGTTTTTACCTGTGCAGCCGTGATTACAGGAACTTTTCATTCTTCCAGTACAGAGATGGGCCTTTCAAGGGGTGAGAGGGGGGCAAAGTAAGCATTGAAATTATCTGCCTGGATCTTGGCAATATCAGGTGGTTCTGTATATTTAGTGCCATTGTGCTGTAACTCAGAGCAGATCTGAGTTTTGCCATTCAGATTCTTGACATAGCTATAGAATGTTTTGTGGTTGTGTTTAGAATCAGTGGCAATTTTTTTTTTCATAACTAGCTTTGGAGCATTTTATGAGGGATCTCAGCTTCCTACTGAGGCTGACCAGGGAGTTCCTCCAATCATGGGATTTTACTCTTTTTTGCAACAGTTTCTTTCTTCTGTTGTAGAGTTTATTTATGGCAGAAGACCACCAGATTGACTTCCTTTTTTGGAGGATAGCATCTTTGTTCTGTTAGGGATAGCACAAACCATGCACTCGTGTAAGTGATTATAAAATGCATTTGTGTAGGATTCAGTAGTCGTACCTCTGTTGTCCATCTGCATGGGTGTCGTGTAGTTTGCCACTTCTGTCTTAAGAAGTGTGAAGTTGTCTTTGGAGAAATTTTTTACGGTTGTTTTCCTAATGGGGGGTGGGAGCGGGATGTGGATGTCCAGGGTGATTAGCTTGTGGTCGGATCTGACCAACGAGCAATTTAGCTCTGGTATGGAACACCGGTTACCTATGTTGGTGATGACCAGGTCTAGGATATTGCAGCCCCTGGTGGGGGTGTTGATAAGTTGATCTAAGGCGTTGGAATTGATGAATTCCAGAAAACGTTGATCAAAAGAGTTGATACATGAGTAGTTTTCCCAGTTAATGGTGGAGTAGTTGAAATCACCCATTATTAGGGTGTTGGGTTGTACCAGAATATTTTCTAGTGTATCAAGAAAAGAGGAATGGGAATCTTGGGGCATGGAGGGGGGTTTGTAGAAAGCTACAATCTGGATTGCAGTCTTGCCCAGAGTTAGCTGAACTTGGATAATCTCGGATGCATTATGCTGAGCAACTTGCTTGGAGGTGTGGATATCCTTAATGAATATGGACACACCTCCACCTTTGGTGTTTCGGTCCAGGATAGGTGGCCTAAAGATGTGGTATGAATTATAGCCTGGTAATGCAAGGGTGCTTTCTGGAGCACTGAACCAGGTCTCTGTCACTGCACAGATGTCAATGTTCTCCATTTTAAGGAGTACCTCAAGTGAGTGCATTTTGAGGTTTAGACTTCTAGCACTGAGTAGCATTACCCTCAGATTTTGCTTGCTTGTACCTGTTATGGTGGTGAATTTGTCATTTGAACCTTGCCTAAAAAAGGCACAATAGGGGTTGCAAGAGCCTTTACCAGTATCTGGAATCCCAAGGTCGAGAGGTGCAGGCCATCTCTGGAAAAGCATTGTGGTCTGTTGATCATGTTATCCCAGGCAGACAGATACTGGATTCCCTTAGAATGACAACAGAAGCTTAACCAATTGTTGAAGTCAATCATTTTGTCCTTGTACTGTGGTATCATTCTGGGTAATGGCAGGATGCTACTCGGGGCTAGGGTCATACCTGCCTGGGCTACAAGATCAGAGAGCTCCTCCATGTCTCTTTTCATGTAATCCAGGGAGGTACATCTCAGGTCATTTACATGACTATGGACAATGTCAGAGTCATATTTGTACTTGTTGTGGAGTGACCTGAGTGCGTGCATTATGTGGCGGATCCTAGCACCTGACAGGCAGCTGACAGCAACTTTCTCCTTGATTAGCCTGGTGAGTTGGAACATCAGTGTGCCTGACTATAGAGTCACCTATGACTAGAGTGTTGGGTAAATTATGCCTTATGGGCTGTAGTTGAGTGGCACACTGTGTATGTGGGCTATGTGTCATTTGGGTTGTGTTGGGGGGTAGAGGTTGCTTGCATTTCTGATTTGGAGGTCTTGGTTGTTTGGACAGATTTTTATTGACAGCCTCTGCGAATGTAGGCGTGTGTTTTGTGCTTCTGTGTGTGTGTTTTGGTGGAAACACAACCAAATAGAAGGTGACGCCCTCCCCTAAGCTGGACTACATTACTGCCACCACTTCAGGTATGTTTTCCTCAGACACGTCTTGAGGTTTGTTGTTCTCATTTGTATCACCCAGCCAGGAGACATCTTTTCATTATTTCAGCTTCCTTAATTGTTTAATTCAGTTAGCTAAACTGTGAGCTATTATAGGCTTCTTACCATTTTTTTCCGAAGTATTTATTTTTGTACATTTCACTGGGCCATAAAAGTTTTTTGGATGACTTCAGATCTAGGTCTCTGGATTGATAAGCATCCTTTTCACTATATTCTGGATGCAAAATAGGAAACATCTGGCCACAGTACAGATACATGACTCATGAAAAGAATTGTGCATCTTTCTATAAGTGCTCCTTGTACTGTAATGCAAATGAAATGATGAACTAAACAACAGCTTGGCACCCTGAATAGATATCACCATACTCTAAATAACACAGGGAGGCAGAATAGTGGTGTTGGCACACACATACACACGCACACATGCACACACGCACACACACACACACACACACACACACACACACACACACACACACACACACACACACACACACACACACACACACGTGCACACACGCACACACACACACACACACACACACACACACACACACACACACACACACACAGTATATCAGTCCCTCATATAGTGCAGTCAGAGTCACACAAGGCACTCCGAAAGGGGAAAGCATAACTTATGTATTTTAACTAATTATATATTATTTTGTGATTATGAATTGCCTTTTTGTCCTGTATCAGACACCTGCACACAGACACATTGCTTCATGCACCAAGGCTGACTGAAGTATTTCAGAAGTCCTGTAAAACCTTCTGACCTTTTCATCAATGCTATTCACCAGCTGGAAGCACAGCTTTTAGTTAGAAGTCACACTAATATACAGTACAATGCCGCAGGGCTCTTTCCCTACATCTTCAACTGCCTACAGAGAGAAATTAAAAAAGGACATCTGAGAGATCTATGAGATCTATGAATGAATAAAATCTTCGAATTGTCATGCTAATTGTTCCTACTTTTCATGAGTTCTGACTGTTTGTGGTAATAAGAAAATCTCAATAACTTCTAACTGGCTATGAATATTAACAGAGGTGTACAGGCTGCGGCTCTGACCAGTGTAGATAAAAGGTGAGCAGCAGCTGTTGACACTGACACATTAACTTTATTTAAGAATTGTGTTGGAATACCAAATGAGTTCATACATACGTACAAGACTAGGTGCCCTTGTGGGCCATTTTAAGCCTAGCAAATTTCCCTTTTGATGCTTAAATTAATCTGTCCTGTTTGGCGTTAGATTGGCTTTACCCATCCCATGATTGATAATTACATATTACCTTTAGTGAGAATAACTGGGAATATACCATAAATAATTTGAGGGGACCCATGCATGAGATAAAGCATTTAGGAGTGGTCTCTGTCTATTAGTAGTACAGAGAGCAGTTCTGGTGTACATTTTCTATTACCCATCCATAGATCCAAGTTGTGCTTGAATATGGACAGGGATGAGCATTGTTTTATGTGGTTGAGGAGACTTTTTCAGAACAGTAGCATCCTTTACGAGATATAGTCCATGTAGGACATATTGTTTAGGTATTTTATCCTTTTAATTAGGTATCTATGTCGGTGTGGAAGTTGCTGCATGTGTGGAGAGATAAATGCCAAAGGAGGCATTATAGCAAATATAAGACCTAATGAGGGCCTAGTAAAAGGGTACAATGATATATGTCAGTCTAGATTCAATCCCTTATAACAATGGACAAGTTTAATAATTAGGTCACTATCCACCTATGTTTCCAGTTCCCCAAAAACTGGGTCAACTGCTATTGTCAATGTGGTAGTTTCCAGGGGTGGACAACTTCCCAAAGGATACAATAATACATTTTTTTGCATTTAGATTTAGTCCATGATTCTGGTTATTAAATCTTCCTGCAGAAGGGTCAAGTCATTAATGGATTCAATGACTGCTCCTAGTTTGCAGTTATCCGGGATCCATTAGTGTTGGCTTTTACTTCAGAGAAGTAGACCCCAAACAGTAAAGGTCTCAGCATCGAACCCTTGCAGACACAAGTGATGACTGGTTTCTTTGTGGAGTTAGTTTTCCCAATTTTAATCTACTGCATCCCATCTGTGAGATAGTTGTTAATCCATCTGGTGACACAGAGACGTATTCATAGTTTATTTAGTATATGTAGCTAGCCAGACTTAAGAGTCTGTAATTGCATGGGTCTGTGGAAGGTTCTACTTCGGCAGATGGTGACGGTGATGGGGGTTGTTAGCAGTTCTCTATTCAATTTGTACAAAACCTGTACAGAGGCTGAAGTTGAACAGTGGTGTTAGTGGAGTAGATAAATCATGCTTTTGGCTATTTAATAGGCATCCAGGGATTCTGCCAAGACCCATTAATCACTATGTTATTCTTGTATGATAGCTGGAGAGGAGTCTCTTTTGGGTATATCATTTGGGAAAGATGAAGGGGAGAAAAAGGTAAACTTTGAGCTAAAGTTGTCATACTTTCACCATCACTGTAGGTAACATGTCCTCAAAGAGCTCAGCTTACTGTTGCATTGTGCTTCTGAGATTACAAACATAACTAGAAAAGGCCTTGTGATTGCCTTTAGCTTGGGTGACTATTTTAGACTCAGATTAGCTTTGCTGGATTTTACTAAATTCATGAGATTATTTCAAGGATGAGAGCTGTATCGATTTGTGAATTATTCTCTTTAATTTTGGTCAAAATTCTTTTCCTTTTACAGTAAAGTTTGTTGATACAATGGTTCCCACATAGAGGTTTGTTTCTGGGGTTTGCCTTGCTTTTTCTTACACGGTACAGCTGCATCTTTGTAACTGTTTGCATGTTGGTATACTGTCTTGGTGTACATTTCTGCATATTCAGTGGTGTTAACTAGGTTTGGCAGGGATATGGAGCTTGCCAATGTACCACTTTGGAGTAGGTAGTTTGCCTTAGGGAAATTTCAAAGTGTACCTTGGTTGGAAGGAGTCTCCAGATTCAAATTTATTTCAAAGTAGACATCTTCATGATCAGATCTAAGAAGTAAGGAAGATGCGCATTGGATGATATAAGATGCCCGATATTAGTAAAGGCAATATACAAAATGTTGTTCCCCCAGTGGATACTCTGACTAATTGTTTCAGGCTGTCTGCATTAAAAAAATTCCAGGAATCTCTGCACTTGTGCACTAGTGGTAGTGTAGGTTTTCTGGTCTATAGTTTAGAAAACCTAGGAAAATGGCATTGAGTTAAATACTGAGTGATTCCTGTTGCTATAGAGTGGCATTGTGGCTTTCTTGGGTATTAGAGGGGAGTACCATAGCCAGGTAATGTATATATTTGTGTATATGTGTGAACACAAATATTACACACACGTGTGTGTGTGTGTGTGTGTGTGTGTGTGTGTGTGTGTGTGTGTGTGTGTGTGTGTGTGTGTGTGTGTGTGTGTGTGTGTGTGTGTGTGTGTGTGTGTGTGTGTCTGTGTGTGTGTTTGTGCACGTGTGTGTGTGCATACGTGTGTGTGCATGTGTGCGTGCGCCTGTGTGTTTGTGCACATATATGTATGTGTGTGTGTGTGTGTGTGTGTGTGTGTGTGTGTGTGTGTGTGTGTGTGTGTGTGTGTGTTTGTATGTATGAGCACATGCATTTTGTTTTCACTTTATCTGATAAAAGTATTTTAGACGAAAAGTAGATTCTCATCTTTTCTATAAGCATTTAGCATGCAAAATACATTAACTTAATCTGTTTTCATAGTACAATCCATTACTGCTGAAATGCATTTCAAGTAAATAATTTAGTTTCACTTAGCACAGAATTCACATTGAAGTCAGAATACTGTTTAGAAAGGGTGTGACTTCTTGTAAGGACGTGCATCATCTTAAAAATAAAAGCTTCACATTTAACTCACTTTACACAAATCATTTTCCAGTTGCATTCCTAAATTGTTCATTTACACAAATGCATTATTTACTTTTTGATGGCCTCTATTATTGATGAAATGATATTCCCCAAACCAGTTTGATTGCTTGCATTAGTACAAGGTTTTCTTCAAATGTCTGGTGTCTTTTAATTTTATTTTGTTTCTTTTCCCATTTTCTGTCCAGCACAATGCTCAGAATTTGCACTGCTCACATAGTTCATGTTCATCAGTGCGATCGCGTGGTGTCTCCAACTTACATTATAGATGGAAAAATAATACATAAACACGTCGGACTGAACAGATATTTCATTCTTGTTTACTCCTTCTAAGACTGTACAGAACCTTTTATACCTTCAAGGTTGGGCTAGACAAATGAGCCGGCCTATGTATGCTCAGTGGCAACAGCATATGCTACAATACAGAATTATTATTGACATTACGGTGTAGATCTTCTCAGTAGTGAGCGTCAGATACTTGTTGTCATGCTGATTACATAATACTATTTCGAGCCTTCGTGATATATTTCTTTATCGGTAATTCTTAATACAGATCTTTCCTTCAGCCATGTTCAAGCTCTTTTCTGCTGTGTTTTAATCTAGGCACAGCTGTATCTATTTGAAAGGTCTGCTCTCATAAAATACATCAGAGTGGTCAGTAAACAGCATTAATGAGTGTACAGTAGCAAGTAAGATGAAGCAAACTTGGACAGCCAATATTATGAGATAATGAATCAGAAATATACAGCACTCTAATTCTGCTTTAATTCATTTGAATAATCATTTGCTCCTGAAATATACAATATCTGAAAACGTTACGTCTGCCTGTCTGATTTTTGATGTTCCCATCACTAAATGGAAAGTGCTACAGTCATTCCTTTTAATTAGAGTCAAGTCTTTTCCCTTAGCCCTGGAGACTTATGTTTAGGTAATGCACAAGGTTCGCAAGGCCCTGGCTGGGAGGACAATGGACTGGTGAAGGCCTGCTTATCTTCCAATGGGGCTAGCAAGAGCAGGTGAAAAACAGTTTCTCCGTTCTGCTGCCCTAATATCCATGGGTGATCTATGGAAAAATTGCAGCAGGTCTAATACATTAAGCATGGAACCAAACTAGCAAACACTGGAAGAGGATTCATGCTGAAATACGTGTTAATCAGCAGTTGTTTTTTCAGAAGAACCAGGGTAAGGCAGGTTCAACATGCAAGTTCAGGTTCAAATGTATTAAAGTGTTTATTAAATAAACACTGTTAGCAATGTAAACATGATACATATAAGAAAGAAAAAAACAGATTAAGTAATAAACAAGAATCAATTAGCATATTCATTTTGCCGGGACAGTAAATTAAATAATTGTACATTATAAATGGCTAACATAATAAAACTAAAAGTACTGAATTACAAAAACACACGAGGCAGCAGTCTTATTGATTGAGACCTACGAAAAATAATCTCTGCTGAAAAAAGATGTCAGACCAAAATCAACAGTTCTGAAACTATAACAAATAGTTCACCTAGAATGAAAACTTTGCAGCCATTCAAATCCTTCTTTGTAGGTTCATAGGTTTATAAGTTTATAGGAGGTTACTAGATTAATGGCCCTAGAGCCCTTACAGACCTAACCATGTTTATCCTGAGTTGCCCCAATTGTCTGTGGTTAGGTGAGTGTAGTTTTCAGAGATGAGGGTCTATGGTAATTTATACCAATGTCCTCTATCCAGGAGGGATGCGGGAACCACCCCAGGAGTGAATTTGCAGTCATCAATCCATTGATCTAGGTTGCGTTTGAAGAGGTTCAGGGAGTGGCTCTATTTTACATGAATTGGACGCTTGTACAAGATAAATGGCAGGCTCTGGGAGATGTATCTATCTCTCCAGCATGAGCTGTTTATGTCAGAGGCTAGGTTAAGATCTGTGGAGTGAGTGACCCACTTGCAATTTGATTTACAAATGTGTAACATTTCCATGAGGGTTGGGTCTGAGACTGCTCTGTAAGCCAGGCACAGGACACCCCATAGCAACCTGTAAGAGACAGAATACAATGAAAGTGATTTCATTCTTTTTGTGTAAGACGTGTTTTGTGTGCCCTGTAATTTCTTGGTGTGAAACCTCTGTGGTCTCTCCAGTTGTTGCAAGTGTCTAGTGAGGTACATGCAAAAGGGAGAATTGTACTCAATTATTGGTCTAATGAGGACCTAGTATACAATGGAATTATAACATCCTTAGATGTAGATGCAATGCCTTTTATGTGCCACATAGAAGGATTTCCTTACTACTGTGGATATGTGGCGGTCAAAGTTTAGATTGCTATCAACCTGAGTACCAGTATAATGTACCACTGGGTATATACTCAAAGGAGTGTTGTCTATAGTGTAATTAGCAGGAATGGCAGCTTTCCCAAAGGGAATAATAATGCTTGTCTTTTTTTTTTTTGCATCGAACATTAATCCATGGCTTTAGCACCAATCATTTGTCTGTGTTAACCCTGTCTGTAGTACATTAACATCAGTTCGGACTCAATGGTTGCACCCTCTTTGCAATCAGCAGTGAACTTGATCAGCCACAGGCCATCCAAGTTTGCTTGCACTTCTAAGAAATAAGTTCTGAACAGTAAGGTATTCAGCACAAAACCCTGTGGTATGCCAGAGATAACTGGTCTTTTGCAACAGGTGAAGTCACCCACTTTAACAGGATGTGTCCTGTTGGTGAGTCAGCTGACTACCCATCTGGTAATGTAGGGGTTAATTCCCAGCTGGGAGAGTATTTTTATAATACCTGAGTGGGGATTGTGTCAAATGTCTTGGCTAGGTCAAGATAGCTGGCAGACACTTTTCCTCATCCAGGGCCTTGGTGACTTTCTCGAAGAGGTCAACCATGTTTAACAGGCATGATCTACCTTTAATGAATATGAACTGGGTTGGTTCCAGAGTTTGGAGATTGCCTATGTCCTTGTTAATAAGGTCCATAATGATTCTTTCCATGGACTTGCAATGAGGCTAGTCAAACTTACGGGTCTATAATTCCCAGGGTCAGTTGACGGTCTCACTCTGTGTAGATGGATTAAGGTTGCTGTCTTCCATTCAGTCAGAACATAGTGGGTGCACAGGCTGTGGTTAAACAGGAATCTAAGTGGGTCTGTTAGATCATGTTTTAAGTTGTTTAAAAGGCATCCTGGGATGTTGTTTGTTCGCACTGATGCTGTGGTTTTGTCCTTGGAGAGCAGAAAGATGACTTAACTCTTGAGATAATAGGCTGATAAATTCTGGCAGGTATTCTTTGGGGGATGACAGGAGGGGATGGGGGGAGGGTGAAATTTGCTCCAAATCTGTCAGCTAGCAGATTGGCTATTACCTCCAGCTGAGTATGGGTGGTGCCATCCATAACCAGTTCAATGCATAACTGGGTATTGCCTTTTAGATTTTGCACATAGTTAAAGAATGCCTTGTGAAAATCCTTTATTTAGGGAGGCTATTTTCATCTCGTAATTAGCTTTTAAGGACTTGACAAGATCTCTAATTTGTTTGTTTTAGCTAGAGAGGAATTTCTTCCTCTGCTGAGCTAGTTCCTTCTTGTCCTTGGGCATTAATTTTTTTCTCTTGTTGTATGGCATGTTTTTACTAGGGGTTCACAAGGGTGGCTTATTTTTTGGGTCTATATTACATGATCGAACAGTGAAATGTTCAAACACGTAATAATTGACCCCTAAATGTTGTACCATCAGAATGTCGATTGGTTCAATGGAGATCTCCGTACAGTGCGGACATAGAGGTTTTCCATTGTCCACACTGTAGTGCGATCTCAGAGTTGGTATATTTAAGTAGCGGGGGTGTAGGGGGTGCAGGGTGGCTTGCCCCCCTGCTTAGAGCATTTTTATGGTTTGTTTGGGTGTTTTTTTGACCGTTCGACATTACGGCGTTTCAACATTTAGGGGTCAATTATTACATGTTCGAACATTTCACTGTTCGATCACGTAATATAGACGCAATTTGTTTGGCAAGACCTAGTTTTAATCCAGTCAGGTGCAGCTGATTCTGTACAACTGCTTAAATGGTTATACAGGGCACTGGTGTATGTCTCTGAATAGGACACCATGTTATCTGCGTTTACGTGGGCTTTGAAGCTTCTTCATTTTCTTTGAAAAATTATTCAGCATTATATGTCCATTCTTTCCAAACCAAACTACAAAACTATGCAGCACAATTTCATTCAGCTAGAATCAATTATGAAAAGTCTGGTCCATATGCATGAAATGAAAAAACAATTATATTACAAGTCTCAGGAAAAGTAACTTCCACCTTGCAATCCAGTACATCTTCACAGATAATGCATAATAAGCTAATAGCTCAACAATTCAGCAGTATGGCTATAATAACAAACACACATTGCTATAGTATTTCTGTGACAATGGAGTCTACATGTCACTTTACGCAGATGTAATTTTTTTCATCAATCACCTCTGTAGAATGCTCATTCATAGGATCCAAGCTAATGAATGCACACGCTCAAGTATACACACACAAACACACACACACACACACATATATATATATATATATATATATATATATATATATATATATATATATATATATGTATTTGAAAATGTTTTGTGCAAGTAATGACTTACTCAAAAAATATTGTCGAAATTTGTATTAGCGAACGATCACAGGAACGAATAAAAAAAAATGCCACCAATTCAAATTTGAACTGTTGACATTTTTTGGAACTTACCTAAACATCCAATGCCATTCAGAACATGTTTTCAGGGGAACAAGCTCCACCTTCACCCCCCACAGGCCAATGCTAAACTCAGAAAAGCGTGAATGCACTCTGGCTTTCTCTCTTTTGTGTCTTTGGCATCTTTTAGTTCACTAACATGAACCACTAAAAACTTCCTTTCGCAAATCTGCCATCACAGATATGCACATCAACAACATGATGGCAAACCTATATATATATATATATATATATATATATATATATATATATATATATATCATCATCTTCTTTCGGCTGTTCCCATTAGGGGGTCGCCACAGTGGATCATCAGTTTCCATTTCTTCCTGTCCTCTGCATCTTGCTCTGTCACACCAACCACCTGCATGTCCTCTCTCACCACATCCATAAACCTTATCTTAGGCCTTCCTCTTTTCCTGTTAGCTGGTAGCTTCATCCTTAGCATCTTTTTCCCAATATACTCAGCATCCCTCCTCAGCACATGTCCAAACCAACGTAATCTTGCCTCTCTGGCTTTGTCTCCAAACCTTCCAACCTGGGCTGACCCTCTAATATACTTATTCCTAATCCTGTCCACCCTCGTCACACCCAGTGCAAATCTTAACATCTTTAACTCTGCCAAATCCAGCTCTAATGCCTGCCTTTTTGTCAATGCCACCGTCTCCAACCCATATAACATAGCTGGACTCACTACCCTCTTGTAGACCTTCCCTTTCAATCTTACTGGTACTCGTCTGTCACAAATCACTACTGACACTCTTCTCCACCCAATCCATCCTGCCTGTAGTCTCTTCTTCACCTCTCTTCCACACTCACCATTACTCTGAACTATTGATCCCAAGTATTTAAACTCATTCACCTTCTCCATCTCTATTCCTTACATCCTCACCATTCCTCTATCCTCCCTCTCATTCACACACAAATATTCTGTCTTAGTCCTGCTGACCTTCATTCCTCTTCTCTCTAGAGCATATCTCCATCTCTCCAGGGTCTCCTCCAACTGTTCCCTACTCTCACTATGGATCACAATGTCATCTGCAAACATCATAGTCCATGGGGACTCGTGTCTGATCTTGTCTGTCAACCTGTCCATCACCATTGCAAATAAGGAAAGGCTCAGAGCTGATCCTTGATGTAATCCCACTTCCAACTTAAATGCATCCGTCACTCCGACCGCAGACCTCACCGCTGTCACACTACCCTAATACATATCCTGTACCACTCTTACATACTTCTCTGACACTCCAGACTTCCTCATACAATACCACAACTCCTCTCTAGGCACCCTGTCATATGCTTTCTCTAACTCTACAAAAACACAATACAACTCGTCCTGATCTTCTCTGTACTTTACCATCAACACTCTCAGAGCAAACATAGCATCTGTAGTGCTCTTTCCTGGCATGAAACTATACTGCTGATCACTAATTATCACGTCCCTTCTTAACCTAACTTCCTCTACTCTTTCCCATAACTTCATGCTGTTACTGATCAATTTAATCCCTCTGTAGTTACTACAGCTCTGCACATCACCCTTATTCTTAAAAAATGGTACCAAAACACTTTTTCTCCATTCCTCAGTCATTCTCTCACTTTCCAAAATTTCATTAAACAATCTGGTTAAAAACTCCACTGCCATTTCACCTAAATACCTCCATGCTTCCACAGGTATGTCATCTGGACCAAAAGCCTTTCCATTCTTCATCCTCTTCATAACTATCCTTACTTCCTCCTTGCTAATCCATCACACTTCATGATTCACTATCCCCACATCATCCAACCTTCTCTCCCTCTCATTCTCTTCATTCATCAACCCCTCAAAGTACTCTTTCCATCCACTCAACATACTCTCCTTGCTTGTAAGTATGTTTCCCTCATTATCCTTTATCACCTTTACCCACTGCACATCTTTCCTAGCTCGGTCCTTCTGTCTAGCCAATCAGTACAGGTCCTTTTCTCCCTCCTTAGTGTCCACCCTTTCATATAACTCTTCATATGCCTTATCCTTAGCCTTTGCAACCTCTCTCTTTGCCATGCACCTCATCTCCTTATACGCCTGTCTACTTTCTTCATCTCTCTGACAATCCCACTTCTTCTTTGCCAACCTCTTTCTCTGTATACTCTCCTGTACTTCCTCATTTCACCACCATGTCTCCTTGTCGTCCTTCCTCTGTCCAGATATCATACCAAGCACCTTTCTAGCAGTCTCCCTCACTAGCTCTGCTGTAGTTACCCAGCTATTTGGTAACTCTGCACTGCCACCCAGTGCCTGTCTTAACTCTTCCCTGAACTCCACCTCACAATTAATGGGTCCATTTCAAAACACAGAACATTGAAAGTGTGCTTCATAACATTAAAAACTAAAATGCACATGTAAATAACATCCTCTCCACCTGTAACAACACCTAACTAACAAACACACTTTCTACTACGTTTCGTAATTTCAGTGTTATGACTCTGCTTCATAACATTGAAATTTCATAAAGTTGAATTTCATAACATTGAGACCATAACATTGAAAATTCAAAACACTGAAAACTCAAAACACTGAAAACTCAGAAGACTGAAAGTGTGCTTCATAACACTGAAAACTACATTGCACAAGTAAATAATATCACCTCCACCTACACCACCACCTAACTAACAAAAGCATTTTTCTACTGTGTTTCTCATTAGGAAATTAACTTTTTACCACTGTAGTGCGATCTTGGAGTTGGTATATTTAGTTTACGGTGGGTGTGGAAGGCAGAGCTCCCCACATGGGGGTTGCAGGGTGGCTTGCCCCCTGCAGAAATGTAGTAGAAAGTGCGTTTGTTAATTAGGTGTTGTTATAGGTGGAGAGGATGTTATTTACATATGCATTGTAGTTTTCAATGTTATGAAGCACACTTTCAATGTTCTGAGTTTTCAATGTTTTGGGTTTTCAATGTTTTGGGATTTAGATGTTTTGGTCTCAATGTTATGAAATTCAACGTTATGAAATTTCAATGTTATAAAGTAGACAAGTAAGGACTGGAGAGTGGTATGTCACGTGAGTCAAATCTTTAGACCTCTGTGATGAAAAAAAATTACTTTCACTGTATGTCTGATGTCTGATACAGATGCTTTCATAGGCATGCCAACACTATGAAAAAAAAAGCCTTTAATTTCCAACAGTAGAAGGTGGGCATTACTGAGGTAATCTTAGGCTGTTGAACGTGGTTATTATGAGTTTTAGATTCCTGACAAATGACTAGACTGATATCATATTCCCATATGCCATATGGCAAAGGTATTGAACTAATTTTTTTTTTTTTTATTTTCTGATATCATGGTCAAACTCTGAGTCAGTTTCATACACACTGTCAGCTTGCATTGACTGTCCCTATAGGGGGCATGCTTTAAGGCTAAGCAATACTCCTAGCACTACAGCTCTGAGGACTGAGACTTGTTGTTGTGTCTTTCGGCTTTTTCCCGGTTAGGGGTCGCCACATTGGAACTCCGGTCCGCTGATGATAGGCAGTAGATTTTTATGTGCCAAGTTGCCGGCCCTGACATACAACCTTCAACGAAGGTACGCCCATTCACGCTTGTCTCCAAACAGAAGACGCTCTAGCTGAGAATCGAACCGAACAACATCTTGCTGTGAGGCTACAACACTACCGCAGCACCACCACCTATGGACTACAAATAAGGTTCTTCATGTAGTCCTCAGTTGTTTGATTCCTTCCATTTCTGTTTTCTTTCAATAACGTGAGGCTCTAAAATATTCACTTAACAAGGCAGTCTTCTTGGATTGCACATGGGATTGGTTGGCTAACCTGCTTAAGAAGTAAAAAATTACGAAATGAAATAAAAGAAATAAATAACCAGACAGATAAATAAAATCACAGATAAGGATGAAGAAACTGCCTATGGACTCTTTCCTAAGAGCTGTGTACTGAAAGAACAGAAAACCAAACCTGTTTCTAATAAATGTAGTTCTTTTGCTAAACGGGATACTCTATGCCTTTGATATCCCTGCATGTACAATATCAATGTCTGCCTGGTCTTTGCCATTTTAAATAAAGCTCATTTTAGTTACAGTTATGACTTCTTACATTCAATTTAACATTACTATTCTTGAGTAAAAGCCTAATAGTACTAGTAAGCAGATATGTACAGGATTATCACTGACCTACTCTGTGAAGCATTGTTTAACATATGCTTATGACACGTGAACCTTTCCAATGACATTAGGTACTGTACCAGAGTATGTATTACTTCTTTGCTGCACTGATCTCTAAGAGTTTGTTATACATAATAAGATGAATAATTAAAATCATATGGGAACATGAAGCAGTCAACATAATAAGGCTTCATGAATCTAACATGCAGGAATCTAACATGGTAGAAGAGTTCCTGAAAAGCATCGCTGGATCATATTTTAAAAGTAATGTGCAGCAATATTAGAATAACAAGCTTTCATTTGTACCGGTGTTTATGTCAGTATCTTTTAACAGAAGTTCCTTATAGCAATGAATCTTGTATTGCAAAGAACAGAGAAACAACTTACGCATTTTGCAGTCTATTTCATCTGATCCCCCATCTCCGCAGTCATCAAAAAGATCGCACTGAAGCACTGCTGGTATGCACTTTCCATTTTTACATGCGATCTCCTCCTTTCCACAAGGTTTTGAGGTATTTATCAATTTTTCTAAACATACAAAATCAGAAATAAAAAAGAATATCAGACACACATCAAAATTATAAACAGACAAAAAATAATTAATCCACAATTTGCGTTTTGCTGTTTTACCTATACAAATAAACATCGATACTCTCAGTAATGAAGTAAACATTAAATATCTTAAGCACAACAAAAAGGATATTACTGAGTAATGGTTAACTCAGTGAGTAACAGTCATCTCAGTGTAGTGCTAGTTCCAAAATAACTTCAGTACGGTAGACCATAACCAAGGATCACTCAATTAATCACTCATTTTCAAAGACCACAGACTGTAGCTAGACTAAACCATATCCTATTTTTAAAACTTAGATCAAACACAAGTCAAAATTTATAACCTTCTTTTTTTGGGCTAGAACAATCTTCCACTTCAGCTCTCTAGAAACCGGACATGCTCAGCTGGAATACTGACTATCTCTTACTACAACTGCCTCCATGATGAAACTCACTTTGCTACAAATTCATAATATTAGGCACAGAAAAAGACTGAACAAAGCAAAATGATCACCATTGTACAAAGAGCTTGTCATCTCATAGCCTGTTTGGGTTGATAACTGACTCCACCCTTTTCTTACGGGCAGCTTTTCCATAATTTCTAATTACACCTTCAGATCTTTTTTCCAGTAGTATGTCTTCATGTTAACAGTCTCATGACAAGCTGCACTTTAGTGAGCAAAGCATCTCTGTTTTTGGACCCAAAGTTTGAGAACTACTATTCCAGGTGTTAAAACATTGACTCTTACTCCAAGTTTCATTACAAACTAAAAGCAACCCTCTCAGATTAATTAATGCAGATGTACCCACTAAAATGGAGTAACTTGGTACCTCACGTATAGATTCATAGTTTTATATATGTAGCTGAGCCAATGATTCCACACCATGAGTGAATAACAGTGTTATAGTTTTAGCCCCTTTCTGTAAGGGTTAGAGTGGTAGACTGGGGTTGTATTATAACTGCCCAAACAGTTGTCCATGTTATAATCAGATGGTCATGGAGCTAATTTGCTGTGCCTTTAAGGAGAGACTTGTCTTTGGGAAAGATATCTCCCCAACAAATTTTATTTATGCTTTGTAGCAGTTTAGGTCTCTTGAGCAAAGTTTAGGGTGATATTAGTTTTGGATGCATGGGAGGTGACTGAAGACTGGATATCTTAAAGCTGTTTAGGCATAGCATAGATTGTCTTTCAATATTCAGTAGGAAATGACAAAGAGTGACAGAGCTTTAAGGTACATGGTCAGGGAAACTTGAGGAGAACATGAACTTGATTTTATTTAGTAAGGATATTATGCAGTCTCTTGAGCTTGGTCATATTCCTAGACAAGTACATATTAAGGGGGCATTATATTCTATTATTGGTCTGATAAGGGGGGGTTGAGCAGAGAGGGACAATTACTTTCTTGGATCTAGAAGACATACACCTGTTGACTAGTTTAGATATATAAAAGGATTACCTAACAGCAGTGGTCAGCTGAATGTCAAAGCAAAGTTCATTGTCTTAAGAATACATAGCACATCTGGAATATTTATGAGAGCTCTGAGGTTGTAGTCATTAGCAAATTTTGTCAGACACAGGCCTTTGGTGTCTGCTTTAATATCATAGACTTAGATACTAAGGAATGTTCCCAGGAGTAATCCGTGATGGACAATATTGGTAACTTCTCTTTTAGCTGACAGTGTGCATCGAACACTAACAGAAACCTATTTGCTATCCATTGGGTAACAGAGAGATTTACATTTAAATGAATAAGTTTATCAACGATGTCCAAATGTGAAATGGTTTCAAAGGAAATGGACAAATCCAGTTTTGGTGTATGAATGGATTTACATAAGTCTAATGTCTTGGTTATTTTTTCAAAAAAGTCCACAGGGTTAAAGACGCAGGATCTGACTTTAACAAACACAAATTTGTCACGGTCCATGAACTGAAGACCGCCTATGTCTTTGTTTATAAAGCCTATAATGATGCACTCCTTTATGTCACACAGATAAGGTTAGTGAGGCTGATAGGCCTCTAGTTGCCCAGGTTAGTCATAAGTCCCACTTTTTGAAGTGGTATGACCCCAGCAGTTCTCCATACATCTGACACCAATGTAGTGAAGAGGTTCCAATCCAATTTACAGGCTGAGATTAAATGGAAATAATCAGGAGTCAGCCAGGCACTGTTTGGTGCTGATAAGAAAACAATGGGGAATTTTGTCAGGGCACATGGATCTGGTGATTTTAAAAGCCTTTGAAAGGGTGCTTAGTATTTGCTTGGAGGTGACTGGTTGGGGGTGGCGGAATAGACATGCTAAGATGCAAGTAATTTGGGGGAGATAAGTGGGTAATGTCTGAAATTAATTTGTCTTGCAAGTACACTGGCAACGCCCTCAGTGGGTCAAAGTATGTCATCTCAATTTGTATTAACTCCATGTATTGCTGGTTGCTATTTCTTAGGTTCCCAGCATAGCTGAAGAAGGATTTATGGTTATCCTTAGCATGAGTGGCAACACTCAATTCATAACTTACTCTTGGGGTATAGTTTTCAAATAATGGGGATCCACCAAATGGATTTATTCTTAAACCTCGCACTATGTTTATGGCTTATGTGGATTGAGGCTTCACCGCTTGCCTGGATGTAGCCATACAATGTATCCCAGAAAACTGCAATGTGTGAAGCGAGGTCATCAAGGTAAGGGAAGTGAATGAACTTCATCAAGTCATCAGTAAGCAGGAGCAGACATGCCTTGGAGTGGTCTCTGAAGATGGAAGGATTTCCTGGTGACTCATGTCTCATACCTAGAGTAAATGCTACTGCACAATTATCAGATTTCCCCAGTGATTTGGTAACTGTGGACTCTGAGTGTAGGGAAGTTATATTTGTGAGAACCAGGTCTAATATTTCTGATCCCCTACTGGGATGTGGAGTAGTTGGTCCAAGGAGCTGACATTAATGAAATTCAGGAATCTCTGTGCATACTTGTTTGAGGTTGTGTCAGTTCTTTGGTTAATGCCAGATTAACTGAAGTCACCCAGGACAATAGTATTTGGTTTTATTGTGAGCAATGTCAGTTTGCAAAGAAATGCCTGATAGTCAACCAGTGTCATACGGGGGGGTATGGTACTTGGTTAATGTAAGGTACTAGGCTTTTGTTTACATTAAAAGAATATGGATGAGTTCTGGGTAATTGTTCCTGCATTATGAGTGTGGAGATGAAATTGTTTCTTAGGAACACAGATATGCCTCTACCAGTTAAAAAGTGCAGTTTTTGGGTGGTTCTGAAGTGTGGTGGATATCAAAACTCTGTACTGCTGGGGTGATTTAACCTTTCTGAAACCATATTACATGCATATTTCAATATTTTCAAGGGCTAGGAATGCTTGCAAGGAGTACATTTTTTTTAGTCTTACAGCATTCAGCAGTGCCCCTTTTATATGGTTCTGAATGTGAGTAGCTATGTGGGTAATTTTAGGAGACTAACCTTGCCTGAAAAAGGCACTATGTGGATAAAAATTCTTAGCCAATATGTGGAAGCCATGAGGGGAGAAATGCAGACAATCCTTAGCAAAGCAACTGGGGTGTCAACCATCTGATCGCAGGATGATATAGTCTGAGTGCCCCTGAATCCCTCTAAAGCATTTGTAGTTCAGTGGTAGAGTTCTCCCCTGCCTCAGAGGAGACCATAGTTCGATTCCTGGCCAATGCAGCATGGAATTTGTGGTGGGTTTGGCACAATGGTTAAGGTCTTTATCTCATAGACACAGAGTACAAGGTTTGATCCTTACCTTAGGATATTGGCTAGGCTTAAAATGGCCCATTTAGTCAGTTAGCCTTCCATTTACCTATGAGAATGAAGCCACCATTTAAGTCTATAATGAAGAATAATTATCTTTTATTTGTAGTGCACCATAATTCTTGGAGATATTAGACTACTGCTCGATGTTAGTTGTATTCCCTTTTGAGATGCATATTCTGAGAACTCCATCATGTCCGTCTTCATATAGTCAAAGGATGTGTGTCTGTACGTCTCAACTGCTTAGCACAAGAAATCTGGTCAAAGCCAAAAATAATAGGGATATTATTTACTTATTGACTTAAGATAAGGGATAGACTTTCATTATTGTTCTTATACATTTAGAAGGCTGCTACAATTACAGGTTTTGCATTAGCATGCATTTTGTGAAGAATATGAAGTCTGAAACTCAGATGACTTAAATCCTCAATAGTGTGCTAAAAAACTACACATTTTAAGAAGAACACAATAAAAATATGTGGCAAAAATCTGGACAGTCGAGAGGTGACCTTCTTAAGTCATGTACTCCCATGTGTGCAATGATCAAGCCATATGCGTACTTTAGGGTGAAGGTATTTGAGGGATTTAGTGATATTACATATCCTGGCAGTTTCCCCATCAAACCAAAGTACTCTACCAAAAACTGAAACAGTAATTCATTTTAATAGTTTTCTTCCCATAATCCATGACCGCTGTCCTGTCACAATATGTAAAAATCTTTTGTTGTTTATGTAGCTAGAAAATTGACAGAAAGTTATGATATGCACATCTATCTATGTGTAAATATCTGTCTATATGTTTGTATATATACATATATATATATATATATATATATATATATATATACACACACACACACACACACACACACATATATGTATATAAATATATATATATATATATATATATATATATATATATATATATATATATATATGCATCCGTGTGTGTGTTTGTATGTGTGTGTATATGTAGGTGCATACAAGTACCTCAAAAAAGAAAGAGAAACATTGAAATATGTTCATGTAGCTAACATTGACAACAAAGCAGTGACAAAAAAGTCAACATTTCACTATCCATGCAAGCATAGAATATTAAATAAAACTTAAAAAAAATGTTTTTTTGCAGGGGACAAGCACCCCTTACTAATCTGATATTCTATCTTAAGACCGCACAATACCAGTCAAAAGGCACATTCACCAATGCCAATAATGCTGCAGTCTTTCATGCATGTCAACCATCTGTTTACTCGACTAAATTTTGTAGAACAAACAATGTCATTCTTTACCAAATATATATTTACATATATATCTACTGTATATGTGTGTGTGTATGTGTGTGAAACTATTCAAATGGACTCTAACTCTCCCTAATGCAATCTGTATTTTGTATCATCACTTGTGTTCTTTATTTAGTTAGAGATTATTACTTTAGTGCTCCTTTATTGCCTTTGTATTCTCTTTCAGGCCAATACAACATTGTGTGTGGTCTATACCTGAAATCTGTGAAAAAGTTAAGTTTGCTAGTACTCTTGGAAATATGCTTTAAAAGAAAGTTTTTAAGCAAATTTTAGCAATGCTAATCTCTGCTCTTGCACTGTACCAAAATAACATCCACTATGGAATGGCATCTGACACATTTTCATAGCTTTAAAAGCCGCTATATGGTTCAGTGCTACACAAAAAAACAAAAGTATGGACGTGCGGCAGAGTGAATCATCTAACAGCTTTTGCTCAT
Organism: Protopterus annectens; assembly: GCF_019279795.1. Classification (NCBI taxonomy): domain Eukaryota; kingdom Metazoa; phylum Chordata; order Ceratodontiformes; family Protopteridae; genus Protopterus; species Protopterus annectens. The sequence continues at coordinate 1,465,975,861 of NC_056737.1, forward strand.
TTCTCAGAGGGACACCACTTCTGGCATCTTTTTCATGTGGCAGTGCTTAGTGGTTTAGGACTTTCAAAGTTATAAAACAAATCTGTAACTAATTAAGCTCCGTTCAATGCAAAGAATTATGCTCAGGTCTCTCCAATCATTATTCACTTATGTGTGTTGAAGAAGATGTCAAGCATTACCTTTCAAGCTTCACTCTGTGTGGTTGGCATGAATTTATTGACAACCATTTCTCAACCAGATAGCAAATTGATTATTATCAGATACCTGATGATACTTCTCTAAGCTACAACACTTCTTCAAATTTTTAAACTGAATTGTTTCTTTATCTGCTCATTGTTTTAACTCCGAGGTAATGTGTGTATCAGTTCTTTTAGATCAGTGCTTTACACCAACTCTCAAATTCAACTTCAAATACAAAAAAATGAATAAGTAAAGAAACAAACAAATAAATAGTGCAGGTTACACACTTTACTGTTTTACAGTCAGAAAGAAGCAGCACTTGGACTATATGATAAGTCTGCATAAATCAAGTAGTTAGACAAATGGGACAGTAAGCATCTGGAGTTATTTTTGATCATCCGATCATACGGTTCCATTTCTGCTGCTTCTAAGATTGGATTATCTTTGCAATTAGCTGTGGATTTTGAAGCTTTACATCTTTTGCTTTGAATGTTGTGCTTATCAGTGTACACTGCTAGTCACTACATTTGTTGCACTTAATGCATGTGTTTGAGTGCGTGCGCAAGGGCATTTACACATGTGAGCATGTGTGTGTGTGTGTGTGTGTGTGTGTGTGTGTGTGTGTTTGTGTATATGTGAACTTGTGTTTTTTTTTCATGAGCGTGAATGTGTGCATGCATGTGTATGTGTGGGCTCGCAAGTGCATTCATGTATGCACGACAGAGGGAGAAATACACAAACACAGTGCACAGATGCATAAACACACTCTAGGCACTGTTTTTATTGTTGAAATGTATAGATATGGACCACATCAATGAAGACAGTGTATAGAAGCTTCTGTGAACAGTATAGGTGTGCGTAATAACACAGCAGTGTAGTATTTTACCAGTATTCCAGACTGGGTGAAACCCTTGTTACTCTGCTGTACATTATTACAGTGTGCTTTGCTGTCATGTCTAATAATGATTCATAAAGAACCGACAATCTTTAGCTAGGACAGTGGAGCTACAGTCATTACTATATTATGGTAATGTGCAGCTCTGTTACTGGGGAGCTCCCACTTCTGCAAGCTCGCCATCACTCTTTGGGAGTACAGAAAGATGGCTGTCATAGCAGGGATGCCTGCACCACAGGGAACTTGACTACTACTAGCAGTGCTTTTCTACAAAGCATGGAGTTATTTATATATATATATATATATTATATTATATCTGACAGTAATATACTATTCATCTTTGTATGATGAACAATATAACAGCAGGGAAGGATTACTATTGTCAAAGAATCTTCAATAGTGGAAGGTACTTAGTTCTCTTACTATAACATATATAAATGTGGTCATCTTATGCACACTTGGTGTAGTGTGTCTGAGGGATGTACAGTTTTTGGGAGGGTCACATCATGTATTCTCCATACATGAAGTACTATGGCTACACTGTGGGATAAGACTGCATTTAGGGGCTTTCCTTTTTTGATGAATCTTGTAGGACATTGATACACATTTTTTGGCTTGCTTGCGATATGATATAACTTCTGAACTAACTCTGGAGTAGAAGTAAGAAAGATGGTCAATCTTGAATGCTGAAAACATCTATGAGCTATCCTACTTAAGAATCCATAACAACAAAAATAAAAATGAAATAAAAAGTACATTTAAAATGTTATTTAATTTTTTTTAAGTGATTCATCTTTCTTTTGCACTTGGCACAACTTGCAATGTGAAAGTTTGTTGGTTATGTTTATAATTTGCTGTTCACCTACCACAGTATTCTTCATCGGAACCATCTCCACAGTCATCCACCTCATTACAAATTTGTTCAGGAGGCAAGCAAATCCTGTTGTTTCTACACCTAAATCGCCTTGTGGGTGGGCATGGGAACTTCGCTGCAAATAAAGATAAGGAGATGTACATTAACGCTATAGTCAGATACACCTATGTTTTATATTGTTTGTAGCATTTATCATACAGATTTCAACTTTTTGAACTGATGGGAGGTTTTAAGGAACAGATGTCATATGTAAACAATTCATATAAACGTAACACTAGAAAACGTCATCTGAAGAGCTGAAATACACTACATTGCTAAATATCTATAAGCTTTAGTGGGAAGTAACTGAAAAAAATAAACATCTGATATAAGGAAAATTCAACAGCAGTTCTGAGCAAATGTTTAAGCTGAGAAGTACGCTACTAATTTCCTCGAATGTCAGTTCCACCAATAACACAGAGATGTCTGGTACTGACTACAAAGAAAGCAAGTTCTCTGTATGTAAGGTAAAAACAAGTCCATCGATCTTTAAAACTCAATCACTGCAAACAAGAATGGAACCAATTATCATACCTAATAAGGACAGTTTCTATGAAGGACATGATTCTGGGCAGATGCCTTTCAAAGTTTCATTACTGAATCTCAGCTTATTAGATCTGTTTAATTAGAGTACAGACAAATAATGTTGCACTATGAAAACTGAGCTAGGTTTGTAGCATTTAGCATCTCATTTTGTGCATAACTAAAGAGGTTTTCGGCAATCATGGTAATGAAGCCAGCTGGAAAATTAGAAAGAAATTAAGGGGCATATTAACATGTAAGTAAAAAACTTACAAAAGTAATGTTCTTGACACAGAAAGCTCGAGGTTGCAGAAATATGCAAAAACTTTTAGTCCTTGGAAATGAATATCATAACATTTGTTAAAGAAATCTTCTCAGATGTTCTTTATTAATTAACAGCCAACATAATGCTATTGCTGTTACTGTTATGTATGCATCAGTTAATGGATGCACAGATAGCAATATGTGAGTATGGGCAAGCCAATCCATATGAGAAGCTAATATTGTGCAGAAATGATGCAGTAAATAATAACACTTGTTTCCCTACATTTGTCATTGTTTATGGTGTACATATACTGGGGTAAATACACAACAAATTGTGTCAAGGCTGGATAAAGTATGCAAGAGCCATTGACATTTGAGAAACAGTACAGTTAGCCGAAAATGTAAAAAGGATATGTTGTAACAGCAGATGAAAGAATTGTCTGGCTGCCTGAAATGGCAGGATATACATGTAGCAAAATGTCAAAAGGGTCTAAAAGTTAAAAAAATGCATAGCAATAAATACTTAAATATTTGCATTATGAAAAACATACTGTGCAATTTGAGACATCAATGAATGACATTTATATCCACACAGGATGCGTTTTTATATAAGGATATGTATAAATGTTTACTGGGTAATAATTATAAATGTATAATTAACAGAATGTATTAAAAATGGAGATGACTACGCCCGGCACAAGCCCAGTGACTGTCTAATATGCAACATTGGGAAGGCATAATATGCATGGCACAGAAAGAGTGTCATCATTTTCAGCAGTTATGGCCTTATTTTGTTAACTTTCACTATTCTAGCCAATACAAGGTCTTATGCCTTACCTAGAAAAAAAGAGCATGAATTGTGAGTTACAGACTGTGGTGTTGTATGATTTCAGCAATATAAATCTGTCTGCTTATCTTATTTATTTGCTTAACTGTTTAACTCATGATTTTGTTGACTTAGGATATGGCATGCATCACTCCAATGTGAAATTTGGTGAAATCCCTTTGGTACTAGAATGAATGTGCTTCTATGAAATAAATCTCGACAAAGGCTCTGACTTCCAATTATAGGTTCATAGTTTCATAGGTAAGTACTAGGTTAGCTGTCCTTGTGGGCCATTTTAAGCCTACCAGGTTTCTCCTTTAGTGCTTGAATTAACCTATCCTGTTTGGTGTTAGACTGGCCTTACCCATTCCATGGTTGATAATTATATGTTACCCCTTGTGAGAATAATTGGCATCATACCATAGATAATTTGAGGGGTCCTATGCATGGGATAAAGCATTTAGGAGTTGCCTATATCCATTAGTAGTACAAGGAGCAGTCCTGGGTAAATTTTCTGTTTCCCGTCCATAGATTCAAGTTGCACTTGAATGTGGACAGGAAAGAGCTTTGTTTTACATGAATGTTGAGTCTGTTCTAGAGCAGTGGTATCCTCTGTGAGATAAAATTGTCCCTCCAAGCCATTCTACTGATGGTGCAGAAGAGGTTTAAAACCCTAGACTGAGCATTTGTGATGCCATTTGACTTGCTGATGTGCAATAAATACAACTGTATTGGGTCACAGGATGCCATATAAGCCAGACAGTGGTTACCACTTAACAGTCTGTAGGATACTGAGTTTAGTGACAGGGTTATGAGTTGCTCTATACTGAACACATTGTTTAGTCCTTATATTGTTTTAGTAAGGTATAACTCTGGCTGTTCCACATGTCACATGTGTCTCCTTTTTGTTGCACAAATTTTCCTAAATCACTAACCTTTCCTCTCCAGAACCATTAAATGTTTTTTCTTTAAAAAAAAAAAATGCCTATTATTTATATATTGTAAAATATATTTTATGTAATGTTAATTTCTGTCTACAAAAAAATGTAAATTATTATGTACATTCTCCATCTCCTATTGTACCCCATGCATCTATTCAATGCTGTCATAATTTCATAACATGTTTTACTGTTATTTTCAAATAGCATGTGCTTTAGTGTAATTTTCAGTATTTAAATCACTGTCAAGCTATTGTACCCCATGCATCTATTCAGTGCTGTCATCATTTCATGACATGTGTTTTACTGTTATGGTCAAATGACATGAGCTTTCCTGTTATTCTCAATATTTAAATCACTGTGGAGCTTTTCTCCCCAGGCCTCCAGTGAAAATAGGTCTCTGACCCAGTCGGACTTTCCCATTTACTAAATGTCAATAAATAAGTAAACAATGAATAATAGGGTAAATATTTGGCGACAAAAAGGCTGTTTATCCCTAAATGTGCTATCATGTAGTGAAAATATATTACTTCTTGAGGAAGAGGGCTACAGCTAAGAGTGGTGTGGCCAGCTTTGGAATAGCATCTAACAGCTGTCTGAGCCATCCTGCAAGAGGAATATAAATGGGCAAAATTATAGGTAGGGCAAGAACACCTTCTGTTATTAAAAGCCCAACAAAACTTCTCTTCCAGTGGCTCTTAAATGTGAAATAACTCTTGGGGGCATTTGGCCTGTCTAACAAAATGCTCAACCATATGTCTGGATGCCATTGCTCCTACCTAGTTGTCTTGTCCATGCCTTTAGCTTCCGAAATCTCTGTTTGTTCACTGACCAGGCTGTGCCTCTTTTAATGGATGAGCCTCACTCATGTCCAAAAAATGTGTGAGTAAGGGTAGAGCTAAGCTGGGGTTCTTTTCAATAGTGAGATCCAGGAATACCAAAAAAAAAAAAAAAAACAATACTCAACTGTCTCAAGTTCTGTTAACTGCCCTTGCTGAGGCTTTCTTCCCTATGGCTGCTAGCACTGCCATTTAGTCTTTAGCCCCAGGGTTCAAAGCATCAAGGGTGTGATGAACACCCTCTGTGTCAATTAAATCAAATATATCAATAAATTCCCCTCTAACTATTTTCTTCTTAATGTTTTCCAGGACATGGGCCAGGATGTTCACACTGGGTGATATCATATTGGTAGCATTTATGACAGCCATGGGACATAAAAACTGTGTGATGTTGATGTTTTCCCATCCTTGGCCACCAGCGAATCAACCCCAGCCTGCGGAGTTACTAATGGGAATGAAGGGGGTATAGGCTGGGGCAAACCTATCCTGATGCTCATTTGATAGTGTGAGCATGTTTACAGAATTTCTTTTTAAGGTGATATCAAATATTCTCACCCTAGCTTCATCAGAAAAGGAATTAAGAAACTATTCCAAATAGTCATTCGCTGTTTGTCCCATCCAAAATCCCAACACTTCCAACCTTGGACATCATTATCTTCCGAATCAAGTGTTTCATCTGCCTCTGAGGCTGAATTTTAGACTGGAGTGGGGATATCTTTCTTAGCCCTTCTCATTGCTTTCTTGGCAAGAGTGGCCTCAGCTGCTGGTTCTTCCTCATTAACTGTCAAAGATATAGAAAAACCTTGCACTGGCAGTGCTCATGATTCTCACAAAAAAAAAAAAAAAAAAAAACATATATAGGATTGGATTTCTGGGTTTGAGTAAGCCTGTAAAACTTGCCTGTTAACCTGTAAACTGGCAACAAACAAAATATTGGGTGTAATTTAAATTATCTTTGTCTCAACTTACTTATATTGATAAAATTGCCTGCTAAACCAGAAAAGGGGCAGCTGATGTCACCAAGTTTCCATAATTAACCCCCGACCTCAGAGGCTATATTCCATTTAATCAAAAATGCTCTGCTTACAGCTGTACATTCTCGGTGCCTTGCCAATCCACCATTCCACAACGGACACTCCAAAATTATAATAGATATGGATCCTGCACAGTCCATAATCTGTGGTAAATCTAAATCTAAGAGTTATGGCCCTAAGACTATTTTGACTAGTTTAGACCAGTTTACAGGCATTGCTGTATTCTGGGCTGTGGTGTAGTTCCTGTGTTGTCCATTACCTTACTTGGATAGTAGGAAGTTTCTTTGCTCACCAGTGGGAGTGGGGAGCCTTGAGCAGCCTACCTGCCCCTGTAGGAAGTGACCTCAGCACAAGAGCTGTAGTAATTGGTTGTTTTGGACCATTTCTAGCTCTTTTGAAGTTCCCTGTTTAAAATCCACCTCTGGGCATTTTTTTCTGGCTGTACTACTCAGGCAAACTCCTCGTGGTCATGCAGAGTGGTCTTAGCTACAGAGAACTCAGAAAAGAGACTACTTTCTGGATTTAAGTATCTTTGCTGTTTTTTTACTTGGAACAGCTTCTCTAGCTTACCCTAAACAAGCTTAAACTGTTTTTTTAGCTGTTTGCTGCATTATTTTAAAATCTGCACTTAAAGTTACTTTTTAGTCGAATTTGATCGAAAGTTTGTTTGCTTGTTTAATTTAACTGTTGAGGCTGCCCACTAAAGTGTGCTAGCCTGTGTAACTGATTTATCACTGTTTCTGCATTTTCTGTGTGTTTCTATCTAAAAACAAAAAAATAATCCTTGTTTTCCCACGTCTCCTCAACTAGTTTAGACCAGTGTACAGGCATTGCTGTATTCTGGGCTGTGGTGTAGTTCCTGTTTTGTACATTACCTTACTTGCATAGAAGGAAGTTTCTTTGCTCACCAGTGGGAGTTGGGAGCCTTGAGCAGCATACCTGTCCCTGTAGGAAGTGACCTCAGCACAAGAGCTGTAGTAATTGGTTGTTTTGGACCATTTCTAGCTCTTTTGAAGTTCCCTGTTTAAAATCCGCGTTTGCACGTTTTTGCGCGGTTGTGCGCATAGCACAACGCTGGTTAAACTTCTTCTGGCTCCGCCAAGTCTGCTCTTCAAATTTTCTCTTAAGGAAGCTCTACTCTTAGTATAATCAGACTACTCGCTATATTATAAGCCTAGCACTTGTTCTCAAAACTTCTCTACTAAGTAAGCACTCTCGTACTAAGTAAGCACTACATCCACCTACCACCCCTGTGAATATCCACCTCCCTTAAAGGCACACCACTCCCTTATACTGTTCTAGCATGTCGAGTGGTAGATTACTGGCATCCTCTCCAGTTCAGCTGGTTAATCTGGGTATCTTGAGACAATGCTACAATTGTCTCATGTACACAGACAACCCTCTCCTCCTCCCAACAAACACAAATACATGTGAGAGATGCAACTATATAGCCAAACTGGAGGCTGAACTCTCTCAACTCAGGGCTGGCATGACCAGACAGGAGGAGATGGTAACCACACACACAACAAACCCAGTCCCACATAAACCTACCACAACTGCAAACCAAACACATAAAAACACAAAGACATACTCGGAGGCTCTAATAAAAAACTTACCAAAACAACAGAGGCTCCCAAAGCAGACATCCAAAAATCCACCACCTCAAAACAAAACACATGCAACACATACTTCAATAAATAAGTGTGGCAATCAATCACAGCCCTTAAGGCCAAACACCATGCCTGATACACTAGTAATAGGTGACTCTATAGTCAGACACACTGATGTCCCGCTTACCAGGCCTAACAAGGAGAGGGTGACTGTGAGCTGCCTATCGGGAGCTAGGATCCGCCACATAACACACGCACTCAGGTCACTCCAAAGCAAGTACAAATATGACTCCATCATTGTCCATGCTGGCGTGAATAACCTGAGACGTACCTCCCTGGACTACATGAAAAGAGACATAGAGGAGCTCTCTGATTATGTAGCCCAGGCTGTTATGACCCTGACCCTGAGCAGCATCTTGCCCTCACCAAGAATGATGCCACAATACAAAGACAAGATGATCAGTTTTAATAATTGGCTCAAGTACTGCTGTCATTCTAAGGGGATCCAATGTCTGATTGTCTGGGATGACATGTTGAACAAGCCACGCTGCTTCACAAGGGACGGCTTGCACCTGTCACCACTGGGCTTCCGGATATTGGCTAAGGCTCTTGCCACCCCCATAGTGCCTTTTTTAGGCAAGGCTCAAAAGACAAACCCACCTCTTTAGAAAACAAAAATGGAAAAAAAATAAGGGTAATGCTGCTGAACGCCAGAAGTCTAAATCTCAAGATGCAGGCACTCGATACACTCCTCAGTATGGAGAACATCGACGTCTGTGCAGTAACTGAAACCTGGTTCAAGGCTCCTGAGAGCACCCTAGCACTACCAGGCTATACCTCGTATCATACTTTTCGGCCCCAAAACCCAGGCTGAACCACAAAGGGAGGGGGAGTGTCCATATTCATCAAGGACACCCACACCTCCAGGTTAGTAGCAACACATGAAGCATCAGAGACCATACAGGTGCAACTAACCATAGGCAAAACTGCTATACAACTGGTAGCATGTTACAGACCACCCTCCCAATCTCAGGAACCCCACTCAGCCTTCCTGAAGACATTGGAGGATATGAATGTATCACAAAATACCATCATACTGGGAGAATTCAACTACCCAAACATAGATTGGGTATATTATTCTAGCCATAACACCCTAGCCCAAAGGTTCCTGGAATTCATAAATTCAAATGCACTGGAACAACTAGTCACCTCTCCCACTAGGGGAGATAATATACTAGACCTGATCATCACAAACATGAGGACAAAATGCTCCACACCAGAGGTATACCCCTCACTAGTGAGATCTGACCACAAACTAATCACCCTGGATATACATATCCCACCTCCACCCCCAGCACAAAAGACAACAGTGAAAAACTTCTCAAAAGCAGACTTCACTCTTCTTAAGACTGAGATGGTATCCTTTAAGCCCACTGGGCCAGTGGATACCATATCCAACAATGCCGAATCCTTCACAAATGCTTTCTATGGACATCTCCAAGAATGCATGGATCATGCAATCCCAAATCAATCCAAGTCCCTCTCCATCAAAGGCAAGCATCCTGTCTGGTGGACCTCAGCCATTAACAAATTGTATAACAAAAGAAGGAAGCTACTGCACGACAGAGCAAAATCCCATAAAGGGAAGACATCTCTGATCAACATTAGCAGAAAACTATGTTCTCTCATAAAAACATCCAAGGCCAACTCTGAGAGAAAAATCGCTAAGGACACTAAAGATAACCACAAAGCTTTCTTCAGCTATGTTAGAAACCTGGGCAGAAACCCTCAGATATGCTCAGAGTTAGTTCACAACAACAAAAAATACACTGAACCCACAGATATTGCCAACATTCTGGCTGACAGGTTCAGTGCAAATTTCTCCCCTCCCTCACCCCCAAAAGAAGAAATACTTATCCCAGCTGAATGTAATCTCCCTGTCACCTCAGATGTCCAAGTGAGAACCGCCCTCAACAAAGCTAAAAACACATCATCAATGGGACCTGATGGTATCCCGGGTTGCCTGCTACGTGAACTCCAAGAGGAGCTAAACCCGCACATAAAAATGCTATTTAACCTTAGCCTTACTACAGGATATGTACCTGAACACTGGCGTACAGCAACAGTTGTCCCACTCCACAAAGGGGGTACTTCTACAGACATTGGGAACTACCACCCCATAAGCTTAACCAGCCTGGTCTGCAAAGCTATGGAAAGAATCATTATGGAACTCATAAACAGAGACATAGGGGACCTACAGACACTTGACCCCACCCAGTTCGGCTTTGTAAAGGGCAGATCCTGCCTTTTGAACCTGGTTGACTTTTTCAAAACAGTCACTAGAGCCATTGATGAGGGAAAAGCAGTCCATACAGCCTACCTGGACTTGGCTAAGGCCTTCGACACAATACCCCACTCAGGCATCATAGATAAGCTCAACAGCTTAAATGTAAACCCTTATGTCACTAGATGGGTTGCAAACTGGCTAAAGGACAGAACCCATAAAGTTAAAATCGCTGGAGCAATGTCAGACTCAAAGCCAGTCACAAGTGGTGTCCCACAGGGATCTGTCCTGGGACCCCTCTTGTTCGGCATTTATTTCTCAGATGTTAAAGCAAACATGGAAGGGTTGTGGCTGGCAAAGTTCGCAGATGACTGCAAACTAGGCGCCATAGTCGATACACCAGCGGACACATACATCCTACAAAAAGGCCTCACAGAAACGGACAACTGGTGCCGGAGTCATGGCCTTAAACTAAATGCCAAAAAATGTATAGTCATCCCCTTTGGGAAAAACAAAGTACCCACAAATTATCACATAGACAGCAACCCACTGAGTACGGAAAAAGTAATCAGAGACCTAGGGACCCAAGTCGACAGTGACCTCTCATTTGACACCCACGTTGCCAAAGTGGTTAGAAAAACATTCTACCTTGCACACCTTATCATGAAGGGGTTCACATCCAGATCCAAGGATGTCATTGTACCCCTATACTCCTCCCTCATCAGACCCATGATTGAGTACAATGCCCCATTTGGTATGTACCTCACCTGGCATTTGCAACAGCTGGAGAGACCACAAAAGTATCTCACCAAGAGGATCAAGGGTCTCCAACATATGTCTTATTCTGCCAGACTAAAGAAACTCCAGCTCTATTCAGTAGCATACCGCCAGCTCAGAGGTGATCTCTGCCTGATGTACAAGGCCATGCCCAATCAGAAACTGATGGACATACTCCACCTCAAAAAATCCAAATCCATCAGAACCACGAGAGCTAAAGACTTAAACCTCGGCACAAGTATGAATAGGACATGCTGGAGGGATAGATTCATAACCCAGAGGCTTCCCATGCTTTGGAACAAGATCCCAGTTCATGTTAGGCAGAGCCCCTCACTGACTCTCTTCAAGAGAAATCTTGATGAGTGGATGGGAGATCGTAAGTTTACCCCAGGGGTCACATCTGTGTCACTACTAGACAGGGGCACAGTAAACTAATTCTATTATATAAGGGGACCTTCACTGTGTCACTACTAGACAGAGGCACAGTATTCTAAATCTATTCTGTGCATTTTTGTACCATTTCATGGGGTGGCGAAAGCCACATCACTATGGCTAGGCTTACAAATGCCCCAGGGCAGATAGCCTAGTACTAAACTATGAAACTATAAAAAAATGACCCACGTCGGTTGGTAACTGCTCCATGCTGTAGGACAATCTTGAAAACAAATCAGCTGTTTAAATGATAAATCACAAAATTAGATGTAGAAAACACTGCTCAAGCAATGGAGGCTGTGTTCACAGATGCCCAAATATCTATAAACTTGTCTTTTGACTTTAGTAAACAACTCCTATTAATATAGCAGCAACAATAACATCAACAGGCTTCTTTATTTTAATCTAAAAACCCAGCTTAAGGAGCTACACTTAAATATCACTATGGAAAGAGAAACTCTGGCACAAATACATGCTGATAGATTCCTGTCCCAGAGATTTCCCATACTCTGGAATAAACTACCTATCTATATCAAACAAAGCTCCTCATTAGTACTCTTCAAGAAAAATCTTGATGATTGGATGGGAAATAGGAAATTCACCCAAGGGATCACTTCTGTGTCTCTGCTCGACAGGGGCACAGGAAAATAATTTTCTTGGGTGGCGAAAGCCAGGGTACATTTTTTGGCAAGGCTTGTATGGGCCCTAGGGCCAATAGCCTAGTACCTACCTATGAACCTATGAACCTAATGTTGCACTTAGAAAAGACTGAGTATCCAAAATCTCTCTTGATAACAAATACTCATAAATATGCTCATCAAATGGTCTAGCCACAATAACCACCATGCCCTAAGAATACATACAGCTGCTAGATACCAAGCTTTAAATTAAACAAAGGTATCCAAAATGCCGTGACAACAAATGGTGCATGATGAGCTATTGCTCGCGCTTCTTAAAGTGTTAAGGCAACGTAAGTAAATAAAGAAGGATTGAAAAGATTTCACTAAGCAGGAAACAAAATGGGAAACCATTACATCCTAGACAAAGCCCTTGCCTACAAGACCACTGCCACAATCCATAATTACGAAAAGAAGTTGCAGTCTGATCAGCCTGCTTGACCAGTTGCTGACTAATGGCTCCATTTCTGCTGTGACAACTGCATCACCCCGATCAAGCAAACTGCTGCTGAAATGATCCCCCTTCTCAGCATGACCTATATATCAGGGGATTATGACTCCACCCTCCTGACCCACTTGAGGACATTTGGGTCTATAGGTACGCCATCATAATGTCTGATCGATCACTTGTTACAAATGAATGATCTTCATCACCATTAATCGTATTAACCTCACTATTTTCATTGTTTATTTCATTGTTTATTTCATCTGCAGGCATACAATTCTCACCCAGCTGTCTTTGTACTTACACAGCCTGAGCCATGTTGTCAACATTGGTCTTTATTCTCTTTTTGTTCGCACAGTAGCATTCTTCAATCCTTCCGATTCATTTTTTGATTTCTTCCTTTTACCCTGCCCCTTGCCTCTTTTCTCTAACTTTGGAAAAATTATGCAATTGTCTATAGACAGAATGCTTTCTGATCGAACATTGTTATCAGTTTCTGTAATCTGTGTGTTACAAAACAAAGCAGTGTTCTTTATAATATATGGCATGCTAAGCTAGACACAAGTCTCCATTCAGAAACCTGTACTACACCGAATACAGGACAAGGATTTTACTATCTCCTCGTAGCTAAGGGTTTTGAGAACACAGATTCTTTCTGTTATGGATCTTTGCAGTATTTTGAGTTTTTAATGTACCTGGCTAGATACATGCTGAAGTGTGCATTACATTCGATAATAGCTCTGACTAGGGTAGAAAAAAGAAGAGGGGGAGCAATGCCTTCCCTGGTTCAAAAAAAGAAGTCTTTAGCAATAAGTTGTGAAATGTACTAGGATTTCCTAACAGCTGTCACCATGTGTTGGTCAAAGGAGATGGAGCTATTATCACCAGTGCCCAGAACTCTAACTACTAATTCATATGGAAATTGGATATTTTCAATGCAGTGTGATGCATTGTGTTTCTGCTTCCTGAAGGAGTGATGCTGCATTTTTTTTTATATTTAGTTTGATCCGTTTTCTAAGCACTAGGAACTGACCTTAGTCCATTGTTTTTGTTAAGTATATGCATACAAAGAAGATTTGACAACCACACCCAACGTGCAGTCAATAGCAAATTTTGTTAACCAAAGATTGCTACTATCAATCTGAAAGATGAAGAAACACATGCCAAACATCAGGTGCAATTCCAAGGGGGACAGCACTGGTCATCTTCTCTCTGTCTTAAGAGGCATCACTCATTCAGGTGATGTGTATCATATCCTTAAGCCATTTAGCTAGCTATCTTACTACACAGGGATTTATGTTTAAGACTGTCAGCTTTGAAAGAATGTCATTATGCAGTATATCAAATGCCTTTGCCTAAACAAGGTAGGCAGCATGGGTCGTGTATGTACCTTTTAACCTCTTATGGCAAGAAGTCTGAATGAAGACAAAAAAAGGGGGGGGGACATAATATCGAAATCAAGGACAGATTTTAATTATTTTTTTCTTTTAAACTTGGAATGCTGCTAGAATTATATGTTTTGCATTAGCATGAATTTTCTAAATGATACAAAGTCTGAAACTCAATTTGTTTTGTCATAATTTAGTGATAGAAAAATCTGGGCATCCTTCAAAAATCTAAACATTTGAGAGGTATGATAATGTAACTGCTGTCATCTGCCTGTGCAGCCTTTTCAAATTAGTTGACAAGGTTCAGCAGGCAGGGCCTGCTCTTTATAAAAATGATTTGTGTAGGTTAAGCTTAGTCACAATTTTGATGTCATGATTTTTGAATAATGTAAAATTGCACTCTGTTGTTATACATTTAAGACTTGCAAGGCTTCTTGGTTTATAGTTACTGAAGTCTGTGATGGGTCTGCCCTTATGGACAGGCATTATCACAACAGTGTGCTAGAGTCAGGGAAATAACTCGTGGCAAGGCATAGGTTAAACAGTTTGATGAGGGAATCAGGAAGTTCATGTTTAGTACTTTTTAGATGACAACCTGGTATGTTGTCTAGCATGTGGATGAGGCATTCTTGATCTTCGACAGAACTTTAAGAACAAGCGACTGGAAGTGCATGGGGTGTGAGAGACTCACAGATGGTAGTTTCCTGGGTAGGAATTTGTTGCAAACATGTTAGCTAGAATGTTTACAGTGTATTTTAGGTCTGACTGAGAGGCTCCATTATGGAAACATTTGTAGTAGCACTGAGAGTTATGTCTTAGTTTTCTGAAATAATGGGAGCTGTAGTTATCTTTTACTTCAACTGCTAGTGTTAATTCATGACTTAAGAAAGAAAAAAACGTTTTTTTTTGCAAGAAGGCAAGCCCCCTGCACCCTCAATATGGGTGGTTTGGCCCCCAGCTACTAAGTTATGTATACTGACTCAGTGGTTTCACTGTAGTAGAGAAAAAGAAACACAGGAGGTGCAGTGCCAGTGTGAAAAAATGAACTGGAACGTAGAAAACACTTACAAAAATGATTAAAGGAATGCACTGCAATGAAGTGTAGATATACCTTCATAACAATTGTTTGCAAGAGAACAACACTTTCTCCTCAGACTGGTAGAGCTTGACCGTAATGTATTTCAGAGATATGCACAATTAGTATCCCATTAAATCCCATTATAGCTATCGTGTGATCCTTTATGAATCGCGTACTACATAGTTTTCACTACTTCAGCAAGAAGACTGTAGCTGTGTAGCACTAAGGTGCACATACAGAGTCTGCTGAATAAATTATTCTCAGTTAAGGAAATTGTTTTTCCTACTAAAATGTAGGGGTGTAATATGGTTAACAACTGGCAGCATCCTTCAGGCAACTTGCATAGTATAAGCATTTTAAATCACACAAGTTCTCTATAAGCAAGAACATCCACAATGCACAGATAATTTATGTAGTTCTCACTTGGGCAGTGAGATTTTAAGAATTCTGTTAACTCTGTGTTCTACAAAATGTCATAGGAATTTCAGCTGAAGCATAATGAATATGTTAATTAAGCAACTGTGGAGTTGTTTTACAGTCAGGTGAGGAGATCAGAACCCCCCTCCAAAAAAGCCACTTTGTCTTTCATTTTTTGTAATTTTCTTATAGGACTTTTCTTCTTTGAGACAGTGATATAAAACAGAAATATGATGCAAAAAAGTCAATAGCAGAACAGAAGCCATACCGATTCAATTGCTTAGAACAGCTGTGAGATTAATTTTGGAATACGTGACTTGCTTCTGCATATCTCCAAAGATCTGTTAATGTGTTACAGGGTACAAACTCCATGTACCAGGACATATCTATCTCTGTCAATCTAGATATATAGATAGACAGTGATATATATACACATATCACTCTATCACTGTTTTCAACATCTTGCTATTTTTGGAAAAGTAATGTGTGCCTTCTTTTTAGACCAAGGGTAGGTCCACTCCTATGCAAGCTGTTACTCTTCAGGAAGTTTGAAAATTATCTAAGATTAAAGAACCATGCGTTAACATCAAGGTCTGTAACAGAAGTAATATTCAAAGGTGGCAAAGTTTGAGAAACAAGTCATCTGTTAAGTTAACACAAATTCTGATCTTTCTGTTTTTAAAAAGAAGGCTGGACTTGTATATAGATGGTAAAATTATTTCCATCAGACACGGCATGTATTGATGCATGCAGGTAAGAAATTTTAGTCCTAACCCTGAAATAACATGTTTGAGCCTGTGCTAAACTGGTAAACATTTAGGTACGTCTTTTTTTTTCAGGAGTTACATGAAAGCACTGTTTGGTTTAGTGATTTGTTAAGTCACATAACGTCAATACAGAGACTTATGGAATCAGTCTCAGAACTACAACGTGAAGTAAAGTTAAACCTTCTGATCAATACTTACAACAAGAAAGTATGAAGGATCAATACATCGCTGTAGCCCTTTTTCAGTTAATGTGTACTGATGTTATGCTTCCTAATAGTGCACACTTTAAGAGCAGAATAAGACTGAACATAGACTCCTTTATTGGCATTCTGTTAATCTACAGAAACAGTTTGAGGAGTCTCAAAAAAGACCCTTATTACCAACTCTGATAGTTTTCTCAGAGACCATACCTCCACCTGGTGCTTGGACATCTCTAGAAGCTATCAGTATCCTCATTACCTGTTCCACTATTAATCCCAGTCAGAAAGGTAACTCCCGGGCTGTGTACTACATGAACTACAAAATGAACTGGCACCTCACCTAAGTGTCATGTTTATTCATAGCCTCACCTCAGGTTTCGTGCCCACTGAGTGATGTACAGCTACAGTTATCCCACTCCACAATGGGGGATCCACCTTGGATCCCGGGAACTATCGTCCAATCAGTCTGACCAGCCTGATCTGCAAGGGCATGGAACACATTATCATGGTACTTATAAACAAAGACATTGGCAACCTTCAAACACTGGACCCCACCTAGGTTGGGTTCGTGAAGGGCCGATCTTGACTCCTGAACCTGATTGACTTCTTCAAATCAGTCTCCAGAGCTATGGATGAGGGTAAGGCAGTCCACACAGCCTATCTGGTCCTCACCAAGGCCTTCGACACCATCCCCCACTCTGGAATCATATATAAACTTACTAAGCTGGGCATAAATCCCTAAGTCACTCGATGGGTTGCCAACTGGCTTACTGACAGAACCCAGACTGTAAAAGTAGCCGACTCCAAATCCAGCTCCAGATAACTGACAAGTGGAGTACCTCATGTTTCATTCCTGGGACCGCTCTTGTTTGGCATCTACTTCTCTGAAATACAGGCCAACACTAAGGGACTCTGGCTAACAAAGTTTGCAGATGACTGCAAACTGGGAGCCATTATTGAATCCCCAAATGATGTGGATATTCTACAAAAGGGCCTTACAGAAACAGATGCTTGGTGCCAGTGCCATAGGCTCAAGCTTAATGCCAAGAAATGTACAGTTATCCCCTTTGGGAAAAACCATGTGCCTGTGAATTACCACATAGGTGGCAGTACACTAAACAATGAAAGTGTGATGAGAGACTAAGGGACACAGGTGGACAGTGGTCTCACCTTCGATAACAACATCACCACAACAGTCAGGAAGTCCTTCTATGTTGCACAGCTCATCACTAAGGGCTTTTCATCCAGAAAAAAGGAGGTCATTGTCCCATTGTACTCATCCCTCATTAGATCCATTATAGAGTACAATGCACCATTTGGTATGTACCTCACAAGATATCTGCAACAGCTGGAAAGGCCGCAGAAATACCTCACTAAAAGAATCACAGGCCCAAAGCAGATACACTATGCTGACCATCTAAAAAAACTCTATACTCTGTGGCATATCGTCTACTCAGAAGCAATCTCTGCTTAACATACAAGGCCATGTCAAACCCTGAGCTGTTGGACATGCTCCACTTAAAGAAATCTCAATCCCTCAGAGCCACATGCTCCAGGGATCTAAACCTTCTCATCACAATGAACAAAACACGTTGGAGGGATAGATTCCTGACCCAGAGACTCCCCGTACTCTGGAATAGACTTCCCATACATGTCAAACAGAGCACCTCGTTGGCCCTCTTCAAAAAGAACCTTGACAACTGGATAGGAGATAGGAAATTCACCCCAGTGATCACGTCAGTCGCCCTGCTAGACAGGGGTCCAGTGAAGTAAATATTGTGGGAAGAAATATCCAGGGAATTGTTATGGCTAGGCTTGTATAGGCCCTAGGGCCAATAGCCTAGTACCAACCTATGAATCTATGAACCTATGTGTCATCTACCTCATATCACTTCTGTCATTCAGGTACCCCTTCATGGACTTCTTTAGTAAAGCATTGTTCAAACTAGTTACAATGCATTTTGGTACAGATCATGCAATCACAATAAATTCTCCATTTATTGGAATCATCCCACAAGGTCAGTTTGTAGTTGACCAACATGTTTCAAAGGGGAAAGACTTGACTCCCTGGTACCTCATTCATGCAGCTGCATGAATGTATACCTAGATGCACACAGATAACATGCTCAAATGCCATCTGCATCACACTGATCAGTACAATTGCACCACAACTGTATTTTATTTTAAGAATGCGTCGCAGTGCAAGGAACTTTATTGAATTTCAGGTAAAGATGCACTCGAGTATATTGTGTTTGTGTATAGTAACACAAAGTTTTTATAGGTATTGGCATGTAAGTGTGTGTGTGTGCGTATGTGTGTGAGAGAGCGTTGGTATGGTTTGTGCTTGGGCAAACATGCTACATATGACTTTACAGAGCAGTCTTGTGCTGCCATTTTCTCCATACATTCATTGACAACATTTTCATTCTAAGCCTCTTAGCAATTCACATGGATAATGAAGGAGCTAAAGGATATTCTCCCTGATGTTTTTGGCTGTTTCCTGCTCCACCTGTATGAGAAAGGGGTCCACTGTATCTCAGCACAACACACTGTAGCAAACCATGTTTCAACAAAAAGAATAGACTGCTATGTGTTTAGGTAGATGGCTGAAATAACAGTGCAGCAGTAAAAATTCATATATCACCACAGAGCTACAGCATATAGAAGGAGAGGAAAGGGTGACTAATCAGGCTTAGTATAACAGATACTAACAAAAGGTGCCAAGGAAGTCCCAGGTGCTGGCATAAGAGCTTTAAGTATAGGCAATGAGAACTGTAAAGAGAAACAGTGCAATTAATGCTGTATATATATATATATATATATATATATATATATATATATATATATATATATATTTTTTTTTTTTTTTTTTGGATTTTCATCATACACCATTGGAGCCTATTATGACATGATCAAGACAGAGAATGCAGAAGCTAATCTGTTATTACAGTGGAGTACAACTTATCTTGGACAATATTCAAACAATTAGGTATACTGCTGCTGCATAAAGAAGGAGAGAAGTACCTGCAAGGGAAATATAACAATCAGCAGGAAATAAGAGGAGGAACTCCAAAAAATCTAGCCGCCATCAGCAAGCCCCCTGACTTTTTGAGGTTGTAGCATGTAAAGTCATTGTCAGCCTGAATGCTAAATAATCTGTCAACTACGACAGTCCAAGAATATTGATATAGAATTGTTTTGCTATTACTTCTGC
This sequence comes from Protopterus annectens, assembly GCF_019279795.1. Classification (NCBI taxonomy): domain Eukaryota; kingdom Metazoa; phylum Chordata; order Ceratodontiformes; family Protopteridae; genus Protopterus; species Protopterus annectens. The sequence continues at coordinate 1,465,995,561 of NC_056737.1, forward strand.
AGAGGTGTTACACTGGGTCTACTTCAGATGATCAAAGTTGCAAAACTTTGAACATCATATGGCTGAGGACCAGATGATCAAAGTTTTGAAACTTCAAAAGTTCTGAATGGACATTGCTGTGCAGTACGGAATGGGAAATTTACCAATTTTCTCACTATAGTGTGATCTCAGAGTTGGTATATTTAATTAGCAGGGGGTGTAGGCAAAAATGTAAAAGAAAACATTTTTTTTAATTTGATGCTCAAAGTTTTAAAGTTTTGCAACTTCGATCATCTGAAGTAGACCTGTTAGAGCATGTGGTGCTGATGAGATGCCTGAAGCAAATGACTTCATGGGCCTGTTGTTAGTAGGCAGCGAAGAGTGAGAGGGTACTGCTAGTTTAAAGACCAAGGCTAGGATATCAACCTCAAAGGACCTGTCTCTGTGCAGCAGATGATAATACCTGCATCTCAGTGATAATTATGACAATCTGGCAAACTCCCATGAGTCTCAGTCAGGCCAAGTGCTGACTGCTGGACTAAACCTTCAGGAACAAAGGTAGTCTATGTTTCCAGCTGTACACAGTAGACACAATGCAGGGATGACCATAAACACATGGTATTCGCCACTGTTCAATGCACGTGAAACAAAAGTCAGTTGCCATATGAAGCTGCATTTTTTAACTATCACTGACATTGACAGCTAGAAAGCTACAGCCAGCATCCCTACTTCAAGATTTCAAAAACATGTCATAAACAACAGTGTAGTACAGCACCATTCAACTTCACAGCTCAGGAGCTACTGTTTTAATGCAATCACTGTCAACGCAGCAGGCTCATGTAAGCTGTGGCTTAATGTTACTTGTCAGTACTGCAAGATTCCTGAAAAAATAGCAAAAAAAATGCATAAAACATTGTTATAGGCAGTTTTGGAAAGAAAACAAAAACTAACAGATCACATGTTTGCTGAATAACTGAAACACTTTAACATTCTTGATTTAGACATATCTTTTACAAACATTTCCATCTGAATGTATTAAAATATAAAATATACCATTTTCATAAACTTACCGCACATATTATGATCTTCATCTGAGTTATCTCCACAGTCATCTTCTCCATCACACACCCAAAAATGAAGTTTGCATAGTGTGTTATTACAAAGAAATTCATCTGATTTGCATAAATAATGCCCTGTAAATGAAACAAATGTGTGAATGTAATATACTGTATCTGTGAGAATGTAATATATAATCTGAAAGTTTTTGCAGCTTGAACAATAATTCTTTCATCTTCAAGCAAATGTTCTAAATCTGTTTGCTGCACAACTTTCTTAGAATGGTCACTAGTTTAAAATTAGATTCAGAAACTTTAATACATTTTGTCATCTTAAAGTTAAGATGTAAGTTATTAAGATGTAAGTTATTCTAAGTGTTTCAATGTTGCAGTCATTACATTTGGGTAATCCTGCTGGCAGGTTGCCCTCAGTATATGTCACAATAACAGACTACACAGATATTTTTAAATTGATTTTTAATGAATTTTTTATATAACCCTTAATTGTTTTGTTTTCCATATTACCAGGGATGCAGATTTTCAATTTTATAAGGAAAAATATTAAAAAATTCAGGAATCTGTGTTGTCTAGAAAAAAACATGTAATTTTCATTGTAGCTGGCATTTTTAAGCACTTATTCCCTAAAGGTTGTATTTCTTATTACATTTATCATTAGTAATATTGTCAGTTTGCTTTACGGAGTACTTTGCACTAGTAATAGTACATATCCCATACCCCATGTAGAAAATGAAAAAAGGAGGTTGATTTTAAAGAAAAAAAGAAAAATATATTTATATATATATATATATATATATATATATATATATATATATATATATATATATATACACACAGACACACACACACACGCACACACACACAGATATACACTTTGGGTCTATGCCAGAAGCTCGAGTTTTAAAAAAATTTGAAATCCATATTGTGAAGACGATATGATCAGATTTCCGAAAACTCGAACTTAAAAAAACAACAAAAATATACCCTTTTTATATGTTTTTGCAGGAGGTGAAATGGGCATATCATATATAGCAACTCTTGAGATTTCACTCCAGTGAGGAAAACGGTGAATTTCCCGATCCTCCCTGTACCACAAAATCTTGAAATGCAAATAACCTAAACCAAAAGATCGAGTTTCTGAACCGAAACCAACAAAAAAAAAAGACAAACTTTTGCCCCCCTGCACCCCCCATGTGGGGGGCTGTGCCCCCCACACCCCCCCTACTTAAATATACCAACTCCAAGATCGTGTTACAGTGGGGAAATGGGAAATCTCCCGTCTTGTGCTGTATGCGGAAGCGCAAAACGGAAGATTTCTCATTTCCTGTCAACACCGCAAAAAAATAAAACATTACGTACACACAGAGCATACAAGAATCCTTGCCTCTGTGTGCACGCAATGTATTAAGGTAAGTAAACTCTTATTTTTAAACACTACACATATTTGATTTACTGAAATCTCGATCATATGGTCTCGACCATATGAAATTCGAGATTTCAGTAATTCGATTATGTGAAGTGTTCCCACATATATATATATATATATATATATATATGTGTGTGTGTGTGTGTGTGTGTGCATATGTGTATATATATATATATATATATATATATATATATATACATATATATATATATATATATATATATATATATATATATATATATATATATATATATATACGGATTCACTTTAGAGCACTGATAACCCATAACACTGAAATTCAAAACATCACCCATCCCCCCACACCCCGTTACTTAAATATATCAACTCCGAGATCGCACTACACAGAACAAAACAGTAAACATACCATCGCGCACTTTATGACTACCTGTTTAAATTGTAAAAAAACTATCCTCAACCTGCTCTTAGAGACACTACTTCACTGTTAAAACATTACTCATTGCCGTATATCTCTCCGATACTTTCCGGAGTTTCATAGATAACCTCAGTTATCTTCTCTTTTTACTTACTATACTACAGCGTAACACATTTTAATGTAGTGTAGTGGCATCTCGGAGTTCATATATTTAAGTAGCAGGGGGTTTGGGGGGCACAGGGGGGCTTGCCCCCCTGCTTATATTTGAAGAAGTGTAATATAGTTTGTTTTTTTATTTGTTTCTGTATGTAGTTATGCTGCAATATAGTACATGCTAATTTCCTATGTATTTTCAATGTAATGGGATTCAATATTTTGAATTTTCACTCTTTTGAATTTTCAAGATTTCGGTCTCAATGTTTGGAATTTTAATGTTATGGGCTTTCACTTAAATATACCAACTCCAAGATCGTGTTACAGTGGGGAAATGGGAAATCTCCCGTCTTGTGCTGTATCTTGAGGCATAAACGGAAGATTTCTCATTTATATATATATAAAAATAAAACATTACGTACACACAGAGCATACAAGAATCCTCACTAAAACATATATGGGTATAATAGCATTGAGGTAATGAGTTGAAATTATATTCAACAATGATGGGAAAAAATCCTGGAATTACAGCCGCTAAAGATAGAATTTCTTTTTTCAGAAGCGCAGATCACTGACATTGTAAATATATTTTCATATTGCTTCAGTCTCAAACCTATTCATTTTTTCTGGCAATCTGTACAGAACTTCACATCACCAAATACAAATGATTGTTGTGCATCAACAAGTAGTATAAAACCAAAAGTTTCTATGCACACATAAATTACTCTGGCATATGCTAATAGGCTGCTGTGTTTTCTTTTCTTTCTTTTTTTTTTTTTTTTTTTTTTGAGTACATAAAGCTGGATGCAGAGGTTCTGAAGTCATTTGCTGGAACAAACACTGTTTTGGAATTATTTACTACCCCTTATTGTATGTATTACCAAACATTCCACCACCAGTCAAGAGCCTAATTTCCAATCATCTGTAGTTATATTGACACTGGACACAAATCAAATATGAAAATTTGATAAGAATAGATCATTGCAGTTCACTATATTTGAGATGGCAGATCCTTCTTAAACATGGATTTTATTTAGTAATGGACTATATTACTGCTTGGGATGGAATATTGTACAAATGGTTGAAGACGGTTTCAAATACTCTATTCCACATTATTGAAGGAGGACTTGACAGCAATCATCAATGCATTTTTAGAAGTCAAAACAATCTTCATAGCATTTTTAGTAAAAGTATGAGTTATCCAAAAGTCCCATACATAACACAAATGAAAGATGTTTGATTAATTCATTAGCAGTACTTCCTCATTCTTAATTCCTCAGTTCTAGATTAGCCAGTAGCCATCTAATTCTCATTTGTACCTCGCCATCAAATCAGGTGCACTAATGACTCTCTGTGGGGAAAACCACTCCCAGAATTACGAGTTTCCCTTTGAGTGCAAGCAAAACTATACTCTTGGACAACGGAAATTCATTCAGGAAAGTCCTGAGCACAAGTTAAAGTTGTTGTAAAACCTTTTTGTTCATTTTTCAGACACTCTAAAATTTAACTTCAGTTGTTTTTGTGAAAATGCTTGGCCAGCTGTGAGACTTGACATGAGAGGTGGCAGAAGCATTTTATAGCATTAAACAGGTTTATGTTTTGCTAATTTCCTTCTGCAGAAAAAAGAGGAAAAGGCAAGCATATGTCTTACTTAAAATATATGTTGTCATACATATTTGTAGATTTCAAGATATGTAGATTAATTTTCCAAGTATCTCTTTTCATGATACTGAATATCCAAGTAGGAGGAATGAAAAGGAAAAATGAATAATAATAATAATAAGAAGAAGAAATGCACACAATTTGGGATGTATATCACTGAATGTCAAACTGCAAGGGCCACTTTTGTGCACTAAACTGCAACAAGAGAACTATAAAAAACTTTAGTCTAATTTCCGTGAAATACATGTGTAACAAATCATCTGTCAGCCTTATTCTCATGCAGTGCTAGTTTCTGTTTTCATCTAATGGGATTATCTGATTGTGACCTGGTGATTGCAAGGTTGAGTTGGTTATACAAGACCAATCATTTGTGTAATACTACTGAATGTCTACCATCTGGGTCAAACAGAAGCAACAGAGACCTCCCATGTAACTGATTAATACAGGTACTGGTTGGTGAACCCTGAGTGTGTAATTCCAGTCAATACAATGATGTCATTAACCATTCATCCTTCTGCAGAAAAAAGAGGAAAAGGCGAGCATATGTCTTACTTAAAATATATGTTGTCAGTAATATATATTGTACCTAATCCCTGTTGAAAGGAATGGATAATGCAGATTCTAGCTGAGACTGAAGTAATAATTAAGGCAACACCTAATTTACTTGAAGGAGACAGCTGAATAGCTCCCAAAAGAACATCTCATATACATTAACTTGTATATCTAGAAGAAAAAGGAAAAAAAAAGATGGGAAATGTAAAGCATTGTTTCTAATGGTTTTAGAATGATCAAATAAGTTGTAGTCATATAAATAAGCCTTCTGACAGGCTTTAGACAAAAGAGGCTATAATTAAAAGGCAATTATGACTATTAATTTTGCTGTATTATATATTTTAGAATTCTAAAGTTTTCATTTATTGTGGTATGAATACATGCTGATCAAGCCTGTACTGGCTACTATGCAGCTAAGCCAGTTTTAAGAACATGTACATAGCCAAGGGTTTCACTAACTGTGAAGATCATTACAATGTAATGGACAATTGGGCGAGGAGTAGGTATGTGGATACCAAATCTGCACCCACTGTAGTTATTTATTTATTTATTTACAGAGGGATGTATGCTATAAGTTAAACTAAACTTTCTTTTGTGGGGCATGCAGAGGCCCAGTATTTGTTGGGATAATACCCTGTGGAAAGTGAAAGAAAGTGCAAGTGTTGAAGCACAGCTTGAAGTTACAGAGCCAAAATACAGATAAATGTAAGTAACAGGAAAAGGAGATATTAAAAATGAGGATGGTTCATACAAGGAAGTGTGTGTGTGTGTGTGTGTGTGTGTGTGTGTGTGTATGCATGTGTGAGTGTGTGTGTGTGTGTGTGTGTGTGTGTGTGTGTGTGTGTGTGTGTGTGTGTGTGTGTGTGTGTGTGTGTGTGTGTGTGTGAGTGTGTGTGTGTGTGTGTGTGTGTGTGTGTGTGTGTGTGTGTGTGTGTGAGTGTGTGTGTGTGTGTGTGTGTGTGTGTGTGTGTGTGTGTGTGTGCGTGCGTGCGTGCATGTGTGTTTTGGGAGGATGACGTCTATATCTAAGACATCTGCTGTACTGTTTTCATAGGTACATTTCTTTCAAAATATGTATCAGAAATCTGAAAATAAAACAGCTAGGTTTGGGAGTCTTTACTTTGATCTTGTGTTCCACCAGGAAAGATGTGATTGATTATTTGAAAAAGGTACACTTACTGAAAAGTTGGTGCATTACTCCCAGGTCTGCAAATAAAGGAGTTAAGTAATCAGAGATTCTGTGAGGGTGCAGAATTCCCAAACCGCTGGGCAGAGGTTCCTTCCTGCATGGCCTTGGCAAAAGTATTTTAAAATTTGAAGTGAAACTGTACATTCTGTTGTTTTTGCATGGTAAAACAGTTTGAATGAATAAGGTACTATTTAGAATATGTCAGTATTAATTAGTCTTGACTAGTTATCTCACTTAACAATAGAGAGTAAAAAGTATGCAGCATTTTTTTCCAGTTTTGATCCTAGAGACACATCCTTTTATTACTTCAGCATGGAAGTCATTTATTTATTTATTTATTTATTTATCATTTATTTCCAGTTTGATTACCGGGGAAGTCCACTGGGCCCTGAGACCCATTTTCAGTGGAGGCCCGGGGAGAAAAGCTCCAGATGTACAAATATAAAATACAGAAATATAAAATATGAATGATACATTGAGGTAATAAGTTTGTACAATAGAAACATTCATTATTGCAACAAAGTCAAATACTACTTCACTAAGGTTATTCTAAAAGGTTATACAATCATAAGCTGTTCTTATGGGGTAATTTAAGACAAAGCATTATTTGAGCACATGAGCACATTCTTAGAAGGTTATACATTTGTAAAGGAATTCTTATAGAGTAGTTTGAGAAAATGCAATTATATAAGCACATAGAGAAGAAAGTTAAGAAATCTATTTACAACATTTACATGAAGCAGAATGAAAATAAGTCTTTGGGACATTTTGAGTGCAATGGAGCACTCCATGTGGTATGAATATGTACTTGGATAGTTTTTAGTTGAGGTGGACTAAAGGGCAGCCTCACCTTTTTACACTCTAGGTAGGATATTTATCAGATTTTGAATAGTTTTAGGTAGGGTGAAAGCAGGTGCATTTCCACTTAGTGGACAGATGTTTGAAAAGCAGAGTTTTGAAATTTTCAGTGCTTGATATAGTTCTTAGAGAGGAAGGGAGAGAGTTCCAAGCCTTACCGATAGTGAAGGAGAGGAGAAGCTGGCCAGCAGGACTTTTAGGTTTGTAGATATCAATCAGATTTTGATGTTCAGATCTGAGAGATCTCTTAGGGGTGTAGGGAGGAAGGATATTAGCTAGAGCAGGACAGTTAGATGGCTGAAATATAAGTTTGTGTGCTGTTGTGAGCTGCAGATAGGTTAGGTAGTTTGGTAGTTCTAGCCAATTTAGGGATTGAAGGGAAAGGCAATGGTGGGTGGAGTTTTTACAGTTTGACGCAAATTTAGAGATTTTGTTATAGCAGCTTTCTAGTTTGGAGCTGCTGGAGTATGACAAGTTGGTTAAGAAAGGGGCTTCATAAAGTAAAGAGGGCAAAAGGTAGGTAGTGGCCAGAGTGTGCCTTGTGGTGAGAGAGAGAAAGCAATTATTCCTGTATAGCATGCCTAGTTTCTGATGTTTTTTGTTAATATTTTGTTGAATGTGTATGTCGACTAATGCCTTCTAGATGTCATTTATTATCTCGTATGCAGACACTAAAAAGTACCATCCCTGGTATTTACTAGTTTATACTAATGATAGCAATCCTTTCATCCAAACAGCTTGTATTTGTTGTGACTATCTGACATTTTATGTTATCTGTGTCCCTTATACTCAAGCTAAGCTGTTATGTTTCTGAACATTCAAAACTACAACTGATCTTCTTAATGTAGGTATGGGAATATGAAAGTATAATTTATGATGTATGATATGTATGTATATATATATATATATATATATATATATATATATATATATATATATATATATATATATATATATATATATATATAGATAGATAGATATACACTGAAAATCTGGGCAAGGCCTATGAAAAATAAGTACAAATCTGTACGTTGATTAACTTAAAATTCGCATGCATAATTACGTAACCCCACCCACGCTGATGAAATTGTGTGATATCAACTTTCAAATGCAAACTGAAGAACAGAACCAAAATATGGCACAAGAGTCCCCCTGCATCCATTCCAATGTCCCATTTCTTGGCTATTTCACCCCCTTTACCATAAACACTAATGTGCATACTGCTTTACTTCTACAATGATTACTTGGATTTTTTTTTTACATTTTATAGCACAATGCACAAACACTAACAGACATCTGCTAAACAAAGCAATGCTGTCTCACAATGAAAATAGATTTAGCATTAAAACTTCTCTGCCCTTGAAACTCACATTCATTTAAACAGCATTGAAACCCACACCACATCCAAAGAAAATGCATCTGGCCAGTGGTGCATAAAGAAAATCTTTGGGCTGTTTTCAAATCATAGGCCCCTTGTACATGGACCATACATGTGTTCCTTGATATACCTTTCTGACTTTATTAAATTATATTCCTTGTATAATACAGCACACTTGTTAGAGTTAGGGCACATTTTAAATTTATTGCTTGAACATTTTTCCAGCAGGCAATGAAACAAAATGCATGAACCAATAATGACAAAACTGCCCAATTCAGAACATTTCCATCATAAAAGTCTACTCACACACACACACACACACACACACACACACACACACACACACACACACACACACACACACACACACACACTCTCTGAAATTAAAACCAAGAGTGTACATGATCACTTCATTGAGGAGGTTCACAGTTCACTTACTCAACCAAAAATGTCAGCATACTTAAATTAGGACTGCCTTATCACCTTTTGGCCAAAAATCAGTGGAGTCACATGTGTCCTACCTTGAGGACAAATTCAAAAAAGCTACAGCAGTTTGTTAAACTACATCCACATGTGTGACTAATACAGAAGTATCAAAAAATACAGTGTAGTGCTAGTCTACATATTTTTAATATTTTCTACTTTTCAGTATATTTACTTTTATGGGAAAACAGAGTGGTATAATAAACAATTCCTATTTTCTACATATAGAGAAAAAATACCTTCCTACTGCTGAGGCTGTACTGCCAAACAAGAAAAACAGCAAAAACAACGGCAGACAAACCACCTAGTCCAATCCTACAAACAGAATGTTTGTAGAAATGAAACCCGAAGCTGGGTAATGCTGTCCACAAAAAATGGATCGAAGTTCCGTTTAAAAATAGATTTTAATGTTTTCAGAATTAAAAGTAGCAATAAGTAGCTAATTTTCTTATATGCTAAGGTAAAGTGGAATGAAGCAAATACGGATGTCATCTATCGGTAGAATAGAAATTGAGAAATTCTTCTGTAGAAATTTGATTTCTTTATCTCGTGTAACTTCCTGATTACATCTTTTATAAATCCTGGTAACCTCATTGTGCATAATATTTTTAATGATATGCCTATTATAGGCTTATTATATTATACATCAGTCTTAGGACCCTTGTGTCATTTATTGACCTTATAAATCATATAGTATGTTTCCTCGATTCATCTAGTGAGGATATATAAATTTTCTTGATGTTGGTCATATTATAAGAGCAAAGGAGAACTGTAAGAAAAATAGCTCTTCAATGCTGGTTTAAAGAGTTTCCCTCAAGATAAATATGTATGTGTATTGGGCATATTATATCTTTGTTTGTTGCAGTATTATTGATTACATTCTTGGAACATGAAAGTGAATATGACCGCATTAATCTCTGGTTTTATATACAAGGACATAAGGAAATGACAGTGAAAATAATTTGACAAAACGGAAAAAATATAACAGGAGTCTCAATTCTACCATCAGATGACATCCGTATTTGCTTCAGTCCACTTTACCTTCACATATAAGAAAATTAGCTACATGCTGATACGCAGATATGTTGGGCACATAGCACTCCTATTTGCTGCAAATAACTAAGCAAAAGGAATGATTGGATGAAATATGAGATGGAATAGCTCTCAATTTGATGCCACCTTTAACTGTACATGCAAGGAAACTTGCTATAAGCTGATACGAAGGTATGGTCGGTATACTGTATTTTATTGGCTATAGAGAACTGAAGAAAGAGATGATTGGATGTTATATAAAATAGAATAGATTTGGATTTGATATGATCCTTAACCTTACAACAATTTTATATTACTACGTGATTTTTTTGTACTTCAACATGTCAAGATATTCTAATAAAAGAACTACTTTATTGAGCAGGGGGGTGCTCGGTCTCTGATTTCTAGACAGAGAAACGGGAGATCGACGTAACATAATGGCTCACTGGTCCTAGGATATCTGTCTGGTAAATGTCAAATTCTGGGGTTTATCTAATGAGAACGTACATTCCTAAATGTAGTAAGATTATTTAAGGAGAATATGTGGATGGGCACAAAAGGTGTGGATATTGTGATCTGAGATTACAGTGAAGATGTGAGCAGAAAAACAACCGAACTTGGATATAGCTATTTCTTCGAAGCTATGAATACAGCAATGAACAGCTCAGTATTGGCTGAAATGTAAATATTTCAGTTCTAAGATCTTAGCTTAGGCTACAACAGCCTTTGAGGATGATTGGGTATTTGAAATATGTACACACTAGAATAGGTTTTCTATTCGCTAAATCTCCAGCTAATTTAAATATATGAAAGATTCAATCAAGGAGATGAATCCACCCCTAAGAGACATGGAGGTGTGTCAGCCATAGAGGACTCCCATTGGCCTTGACAATTTTAAACAGGGTGATTAAATGTGATAATTGATTGGATGCAACTTGAATGCATGGACTCTCATTGGTCAGCTAATTGAATAACTTTTTATTTAAGTAAAATTGATGTCCCATCTCCCTTAACGATCTGATGAAGATTTTTTTTGAAAGAGCTTATCATTTGTGAATGAAAAGGGACTTTTATTGCTACTTTTAATTCTGAAAACATTACTATCTATTTTTAAATGGAACGTTGATCCATTTTTTGTGGACAGCGTTACCCAGCTTCAGGTTTCACTTCTACAAACATTCTGTTTGTAGCATTAGCTTAGGTGGTTTGTCTGTCGTTGTTTTAGCTATTTTCTACATATGGTATGAAAAGAATGGCTATAGCTTCATCTACTGCTGCAGAAACATGTATAATGCCATAAAAAGGTATGTATCTCAGGCCTAACCGAACAAGAGGAAAGTAATTTACCGGAGGATAAGTCCATTTTTAAAGGACTGTTTTCTTAAGAGAATGGAATAAAGATATGCAATACAAACTTAATACACTGTCTCAATCTCATCTGTTTTTGAATGGCCTGTTACAAACTTTTCAAAAATGAACATATCAAGAATCTAAAAATTTGAGCTCTCTCACTTATGTTGTTACTGAAATTCCTGCCTCCCCAACATTAATACTTAATATTTTGAACTGTATACTGGACAGCAATAGTAAAGTAGTAAAACATCTCCAAAATGTGTGCTTCTGATTTAAAAATCTGGCAAACAATTATACTCAGGCTCAACAGACATACATTGTAAAGTAAATGCCAGGTGAGGGAAAATGTGCAGTACTGCATTCAAGTACCCAAATGCATTATACATTAATGTAACCAGAATGGCAAAAGAAAAGGAGAGGCAAATTCAGGTGTCCTGATGTGACTACCACACATGACATTTTATGTTTTTTTCCACTGATTGCTCTTAACCTTACATATTATATAAATACAATACAATAAAAAGAGAGGGAGAGTATCTACATCTTAACTATTTTTTTACTAAGTTGACTTATCTCCAGACTTTTTAAAGGTTCACTTCACACAAAAAAGCTCACCACATCCACTTTCTCATTCGTACACGCATTCACTCACACATTGCTCTCACTCTCTTCTGATCTCTTTCTCACACACACACACACACACACACACACACACACACACACACACACACACACACACACACACACACACACACACACACACACACACACACACACACACACACACACACACACACACACACCTGCTACTACCAAATAATTTTCGCACAGCTACTACCTCAGAGATTGCTCAAAACGTCAGTGCAAATTAAACAGCTACAGCTACCTACCTTAACATTTCTGTTCATTCCCTCGTGACTTGCTACCTCTACAGCAGCTATCCAGAATGCCAGTGTACTGCAGTCCCCAGAATTCTTAATGTGAATGGTTTGGCTGGAGCAGCAATTCTCCGTTTGCAGAAACACCATTCTCCATTTCCAGAAACCAGAAAAACAATTATTCCTGCTTGGCTGAAACAGCCGGAAATGCACACACATGAGCCCTTGAGCTCAATTCCGTCAGGCTGGTAGGCAGTTTCATGCAGCTGTCATCACGCACGTGATGATATCATCTCAAAATGCCAGGAAAAAAAATTAAAATAAAATGCTGGAAAATTCAGAAATTAAGGGGTGCTACTCGGAAATCATGGCACCCTATGATTTGGACCCCAAAACTCAATAAAAAACAAGTAATTTGGTAAGGTTGGGAGGTATATATATATATATATATATATATATATATATATATATATATATATATATATATATATAAATATATATAACGATATAGATATTATTACTGAAATTTTGGTTGTCAAACATGCTGGTTCTGGAGGACAGGTTCACCTCTCATGTCTCTGTAGCTCCCATGAGCCTGCAGTGGCTACCTTCCTAGGGGAAACATGCCTCTGTGTGCTACTTTCCTCTTGGATATGCAGTGCAAATGCTATATGGTAGCACAAGGTCAGCCAGCTCAGGACTCGACTGGGTGAATACCTAGTGCTCTCACTAGCTGTTACCCATGTGGCAAGCCAAAGAGACCTCTCTGCCTCAGGAAGCATGAGCAGGACATGGTCATTCAGTCCCATCATCCCTGCCCAGCTCCTACAAGCACCAGAGCCACTAAACAAACTTAGGTCACTCATGGGATCATCACAGTTTTTTCACTGTACCCAATATTTATTTATTTTATTTTATCTGACATTTGTTTACTGGGGTGGTCTGACTGGGTCTACAGAACCCGCTTTCAGCAGAGGCCCGGGGAGAAAAGCTCCACATACAGAACAAATACAGCATAATCCAATACAATATATCTATTGGACAAAACAAAATGAGTGCACTCTAACTATGTAATATGATTTCTAATTTTTTTTAAAGAGTAAAAACATTTAAACTACACAATGTATGAAACAGATTTATTTTTATAAATCTACATGTGTAAACAGGGGGTTGTTTTATCCCTCTTGTGTTTGCATTATGACAGCTTCCATTTGGTCTTATCCCTGTAGAAGCCATCACAGCAGAAGATATAGCAAGAAAAATTGCTTTTGTAGTGTTACAGTTTATATGTCTTTTACTGGCAAGGTCCTTTCCATATGTGGCAACTTAATGTATGATCCGTCATGTATATATGTACAGTATTTGTAGACAGCACACTTGAGCATTCCTTGTGACATGTTAAAAAAGTTTTGTAATGTGAGACAATTCACTTGTAATCATCCTCATCATTTTCTGCCCATTCAGTGTGCAACATCCTTTCTTCCTCACTACTATGTAATATTTTACAGCTGTCCAGAATTATGCTTCTAATATTCATGGAGTGACAAATGTTTAAAAATATGAAGTCTATGTTCCCTCCAGATTGATTCAGTCTTGAACCTTTCCTAATGACTGGTGCATATTATTTATTTATTTATTTATTCCAATTTGATGACCGGGGAGGTCCACTGGGCTCGGGGAGCCCATTTTCAGTGGAGGCCCGGGGAGAAAAGCTCCACAATACATAGTTTAGTTACATGAATAATTACAAAGAAACTTTGCATTACAAACAGCAGTTAGTATTCAAAAAGAAAAGAGAACAACAATTACAATTTTGTTTAGTTATGAAAGGCAGGCATATAGCCTGGTGGCTATATTCTACAGTTCAGTTATTTATACAATTGTACATATGTGAGAGAGGTTAGCTAGATGAGCAGCTTAGCCAGGAGTCAAAGTGGAGGAGAGCTTGGGAGGTATGGGGTGAAGAGTACAGTTGCATTTTCTGTTTAAATAAAGGTAGGAATGAAGAAGAGTTTTAAAGTTTTCAAGGTTGTCACAGGTCCTCAGTGAGGGGGGAAGCGCATTCCATTATCCATGATAATCGCAGTTCAAAAGTAATTTCATCCAGAAAGAAAAAAAAAAGATGAATAAATGAATAATCTCTGTCACACAACATTTTGCTCATCTTAGAAATTACATTCTGAAATTCACTCTTTTCAGACATAACTTCAAACGTTTCACTAACTGCCTCTTAATCACCCTCATTTTAACATTTTTTGTATAAGTACTGTTGATGCAGGTTTTGAAAAATAACCTTTTCTATAAAGAACAGATTTAAATTTCCTAATTTCATCTAGTTCAATAAAATTAATATTTTTTTCTGGATGGGCTACTTATAAAAGTCAAAAACTGTAAATTTGCAGACTTCCAAAAATGCCTGAAGAGTTCGTTCCAATAGAAAAAAAAATACATCACCTACCAATTTCAAATGCAGCACTACATAAGAAAAGCAGTTAGAATGTTAAAAGTAAGTACTTTCTCATTCACCCATGAAAAGGTTAGCAAAGGATAGTGTGACCCTGGCCTCTGTTGCTGTAGCACTAATTTGTTTAAAGTATATATCCTGAAAATGAAAACAGTCACAC
The DNA here is from genome assembly GCF_019279795.1 of Protopterus annectens. NCBI lineage: Eukaryota > Metazoa > Chordata > Ceratodontiformes > Protopteridae > Protopterus > Protopterus annectens. The sequence continues at coordinate 1,466,010,595 of NC_056737.1, forward strand.
TCCAGTACTTTTTCAAGCAAAACCCACACTGGGTTAACCTTTTTGTTAGAAAACTTGGTTTTCCTACCAAAATAAATTCTCATCATTTCAATTCCTTCTGTTTGTGGAATGCAGCTGTATGGTGAAGCTAACTGGAAATGGACTTGTGTTTGGCAAATATAAATTACTTAAGAAGGCACAGGTGCCTTTAACATAATAATCTAGTTTATTTAATAATGGTCCTAGAATGGTATCTATAAACAGTGAAAAGGGGTCTGTCTTTGATACCCCGCTGAGCTAATCATCAGACAGAAAGGTGATCTGACTTGATCTCTCTTCTGGGATTATCCTGCAGCTGCTCGATTTCCAGTAACTTAACAACATGGAATCAACCTGTTGTTAGTTTGCGCGAGCAGCTGCTCATGCTCAGACTTGAACATGAGATCAGCTAAGCAGCTGCTGTGCCATCTGCTGGTGTCCTAGCAGAAGAAGCTAAGCAAGTGGTCACTGACTAGGTAAGTGTGGAAGAGGACATGGAAGGTTGCTATTAGGTTTAGTAGAGCAGGGATTTAGGTTTAGGGAACAATCCTGGACAGGAGAGGGAAGGGAATTTTTAGGTTTAGGCCATGATCTGGAATTTAGATTTTGATAATGGGAAGGGAATTTTAAGCTTAGGGAGAGACCAAAACTTTAAGTTGTGGAGGTGGATGGTGATTTTAGATTTAGGAAGCCATCATGGATGGGAAGTAAGAGGGGATTTTAGGTTTAGGGAACAATCAATAATTTAGGTTTAGGGACAGGGAAGAGTTTTTTAGGTTTAAGGAGTGATCAGACTTGAGGTTTAGGGAGCGGATGGGGATTTTAGTTTTATAGGGATGGGGGACTTAGTAATAAGTATCGGGCATGAGGCATTAGGGTTACAGTCAGTGTTCTGGTAGGTCTAGCAAACATTAAGGGAGACAAGTTAGTGGGAGTTAGAGTACTTGCCAAAATAATCAAATGGCAATGAGGACTTGTGCCTCAAGCAAATGTTTCTCTTGCATAGGTAGATCTGTATTTTGGCATCATAAAAAGCTTACTAATTTGGAATCAATGTACAAAAGGAAGTTGAAGATGTTAATGTCTATTTATTTCATTTTTTGTTTTAATTCCCTTTATTGATTAGGTAGGTGTCTAGTCAGTTGATATTTTTCAGCCATGACCTAGGCTCATACTTAAAGACACAATATACAGTATATATTTACATTCACTTTGACTGTGACATTATCCTTGACAAAATATCATTCACTGCCTGATCAAAGTTTTTGTATTCTACATTAGCTATACTCTTGTTTATTTCTTTGTAAACATCTTCTGGTGTTAATGATTTAAAAAATTGATTCAATATAATCAGTGCTGTCTGTAATCATCATACCCCATCCCTTAGCCTCCTTCACAAAGCTAACACCAAAAGACCTTAATAAAGCCAAAATACTTCAGTAATTTTAAGAATGGCATCTTTGCAAATACTAATAATGAGTTGTGAAATGGGATTAATGGGATTTTTTAAGCATATGGCTCAATATGAACGTTGGTCATACTGTCTTTTGGTAAAAGTTGAACATTAAACTCATAAGTAAATAATTTCAATTATCCAATGCCTACTCTAAAATGTGCACGCTGATTGGCCAGCCCAACCAGCGTGCCCGTTGTAAATCCCTCAATATACTAACGGAAAAAGGTCTGGTCGCCCGGACTTTTTCCGTTAGTATAAAACACTGTCTCGCTATGTTAAAAGAGTTTAACATAGCAACACAGATTTAAAGAAAGCAACGGAGATCTCCGATCTCCGTTGCTTTTATAAAGTCTCGCTATGTTAAATGAGTTTAACATAGCGAGACAGCTTTAAAATAAGCAACGGAGATCTCCGTTGCTTATTTTAAAGCTGTCTCACTATGTTAAACCCATTTAACATAGCGAGACAGTAAAAAGCAATGGAGATCTTGCGTTCTCCGTTGCTTTTGCCCACAGCTCTGATGTACTGCGTAGGCATGCGCAGTACATCAGAACTGCTGCGGAACACCAGACAGCTGCGGAAGGGCAGCAAAGAGGCATTATACAATGCCATTATTTAAGAAAAGTAATTATTTCTTTTCTTAAATAATGTCATTGTATAATAGCAATAACCCACTTCTAAGTGTGGGTAATGCTGGATTTACCCACGGTTGTCTTTGTTTGGTCCCTCGGGCTTCGCCCTCGGGACCAAACCACGCCAACCGTGGGTAAATCCAACATTACCCACACCCAGGCGTGGGTTATTGCTATAGTAGACCACTGTGCTTGCCAAGACCACATGTCTTGGTGGCATGAAAGAAAAACATTTCATTAAAAATTCCACATCTTCTTTCTAGCATGTCTGTGCTGAGATTAAAATAATGGCTTGATAATCTGGAACTATATGCTCATTGTACTTTTTGCATAATTGCTCTCTTCTTCATCCCCTTCTGCTTGTTCGATGTTTCAGTTGCTGGTAGACTTACACTCTCTCTGCCCTCCAACTGGTGGAAAAGGGAGTCTGGACCTTATGTATACATATTCTTTCTTTCAGTAGACAGTCATGGAGGTCTTCTAATTACCATGAGATTTTTGCTCTGTATTTCTAAAAGATTACCTACCATTCAGTGTTTGTGATAAATAGATGGATATAGCCACAGTTTATGCATTGGTCTGACCTTTGTTTGATCTAAACTTCTATTTGTGGAGCATATGTACAGTGTTCTCCTCATACAGGAGATGTACACTTAACTTTTTTGTTTCTAGTTAATACTAATGGCTTTATGTTTTGGCACCTCAGTAAACAACAATTCATATCATCCATACACTATTGGAAATTGATAGTCACCTGATACCATTTAAAACGTCTTATTTCTTTCATCAATTTTTCCACCATTAATATTGTTATGCTAACATTTATATGAGATCCAGTCCAATTTTGTCAAAATACTTTGTCAATTCCTAAAACAGTTCACTTTCTCTTCTGTGCCATTAGGGAACTTGCATATACATAGTCACTTCAGCACTCTCTTGGCACACAAACACTCCTTCAAACGTAAACTGTCCCACACTAAAGATTTGTTTTTTTTAAAGATTTTTCCAGTTGCTTGACAAGTTCTTTTACTTCTAGTACTATATTCATATTATAAATATCTGTAATATCTGCAATGTTAAATATAGATGATTCAACTGGATTCTCAGCAATTTTTCCAAAAAAATAGTCCATGACACGAACAGAGTTCTCATTGTAAAACTTGAAGTAATTGTTCTTCCTGTCCTTACTACTTTGAAAATGGGAAATTAATTGCTACTACTTGCTGTATTTTAAATATAAATATACCTTGTGACTGTAGTAGTCTTATTGCAATAAATCCATTAATAAAAATCTGATCCCTTTACTTAATCGTGTTACTCATCGGACTATCCTGTAATCTTCTCCTCCTGCTAAGCCATCTCTCATCCTACCATGGCTCAGTACTAATTGTTTTCAACATATCTCCAACTCTGTCTCAATGACCTATCCATACTTCCTCCCTTTACTTTCCACTCAGCACACCAAACCTATTTAATGATGCCCCTCACCTTTATTCCAAATATAGACTGATCACCTCCATTTCATCTCAAACCAAAACAAAATTAAGTGGGGGAATACTCTCCATAAAAACAAATACTGGTAATTCCCCAATATAATAAAATTGTTCTTGGAGGAGACATTCGGTCCAATCCTGACCCTACTTATCACAACAAAACTGCTAAACTACATGCCTGGATTATCAGTCATAAGCTTAATAGCCACACTGCAACTGAATTTTAGTTAAGCCCTCCAGAAACAACTCTGAAATTATGACCAAGAACAAAGACAGGAAATCCACCTCTATGTCTCCAAAATTACACCTCCTTATAATAAACCAACACCAAAATTTAATTCAGTAGAGCTTCTAATTACTTTCCTGAAAAGAAAGAATTACAAACAAATATGTATTACTCTTATTTATACCTCTCCTGGTGACAATACAGTTATACCGGAAGATATCCTACATTGGATGTCCATAGCAATTCCCAAGAAAAAATGTTACTAGTTATAATATTCAACTTGGTGATGGGAATGTCAAATGTTTGGACATAAACTTTAATTCCCTTACATCTAGCATTAGCTTATATGGTTTCACACAACTAATTAATTGCTCTACACATTATAGCAATACATGAAATTTCCTGTTAGACTGGATTTTAGTATCAGACCCTAGAAAATTCAGCATCACAGGTACAGTATCAGACTATCTAAGTGATAATCTCCCTATCTATATAACGAAACATATATACTTAAACGGCACATTTAGAAAACAATGCACAACCTTTCCAAGTCTAACTTAGACATTTTCATTACTATCCTATCATCTATTAACTGAAACTTCCTAACCCCCCCTTAGATGATGATGTAATTAATTCAATACAATGTTCTTGAATATCCTAAATATCCTTGCACCTTGTAGAAGGAAGATGCTAAAACATTATTAATAATCCAATTTAGCTGATGCAGAATAGAAAACACGCATGGAAAGAATAGCAAAAATGTAAAATACCACAATATCTTGAAAACCTGGAATGCTTGGCAAGCTTACTAAAAAGCAAATATGTGAAGACAGAAGCTATGCTATAATGACTTTCAAAATAATAGTAAGCAATACCCTAAAAAAGTCTGGAGTGCCATTAAAGAAATCTTGTATCCCGGCCAAAAATTCAACCCGAAACTTTCTCCCAATAACTTGCCACTCACAACCACAATACAATTCAACCCTTATTTCACAGACAGTAGAGCATCTCTAACCAATGATTCCCAAAAACATTTAATCCCAACCCTAACCAGCAGAGAAGTATCACCACATCTACTTTCACCTTCAAACCTGTGCCCACATCCTATATAAAAGTACTCAAAATTCAGCTGATGACCTTCCAAGTAAGTACCTTAAAATAACAACAAATACCATTGCCTATCTTGTCTTAATCCTTATAAATAGGTCAGTCCAGGAATCCCATGTTTCCTCTCTCTGGAAAAAGTCACATATCTCTATGCACAAAGGAAGAAATTCAATAGGCATTGCTAACATAAGACCTACAGCAATGTTATCTCATTTTTCCAAAATATCTGTGAAATTTATTGAAAAAACAGTTGCTAAACTCTCTGCTGTAGGGAGATCTCCTATCCACCACACAACATGGCTTCTGTCTTTCCCATAGTACTAACTCAGCACTTCTAACCTATATAGATACTGTCAATAAAGCTAGAGATAACAGCAAATCTAGTCCCCTCCTTATTTCTAGACTTGTCTAAAGAGTTTGATGCAGGTTGTCACAGCAAACTTTTACTTAAAATGTCCTCACTAGGTCTATTTCAGCCCACCCTTCTGTGATATAAAAGCTTCCTGTCCAATAGGTATCAGTCAGAAAAATGGCACACTGCCATTTGTCTACACCTGCCAGGTACCGCTGGTGTACCACAAGGCTCTACCCTTGGTCCTCTCTCTTTTAACATTCTCACCAATACCCTCCACCCATCCACACAACAGACTCTGCAATACAGCACACATCTGACTCCTCACTCATTTGTACATCTGACAACATAGCAAACCTCAAATAAATTACTCAGGAAGTTTTAACAGACACTGAAACATGGTTTTATAACTCACAGCTCATGCCCAACCTCTCAAAAACAAAGTACTACTACCCTAAATCCTCTCTCATGAAAAAAAAATGTAAAACCCTCTCTCGACAATTCAACAACTGAAGTCACTTCTCATAACCAATTATTGGAATGATAGTGGATAATAATCTTAAATTTGGACTACATATACAAAATTGCATACAAAAAACTCTTTAAAAACTAGGGATGCTTCGCAGAGCCCGAAACTTCCCCATCAACTCAACTACAACTACATTTGCCACTACGTATCTCCCCAACACTATTTTATGGTGCTCCCATCCTTACTAATCTTCAGGCTAAAAAAAAAAAATCAAAACTTGAACAATGCTATAACAAAGCTGGGAAAATTTGCAGCAAATACCCCTTTCAGAACCTACCACTGTATAGCACTAAAAATTTAAATTGGTTAGAACTACTCCATCAACTAACATACAAACAGCTTCTTACCACCTATAAAATTATCTAGCATCCATCAGCTTGTCCATCAATAAATAACATTCTACACAACTATGTTCCCAGTCAGTCATTATGATTTGATGACCAAAAACTCGTCTCTGTCAACAAACCTATCACATCCGCTGGGTATTGTCTGTACTTGCACCATGTTGCTAAAGCTTGGAACTCCTTATCTGTGTCCATCAGGTCAGTACCCTCCCTCCCATCTTTGAAAATCATTCCGAAAGACGTCAAAGCCAAACTCTGCCTCCGTTCTTGCTCAACACCAGGATAAACTATATCCTTAAATGTGAACAAATACCCATTCATACCTTATACCTGCTTATTCTCACTTCTTCATTCACTTCCTTACTTATATCAATTTCTCTCCCCCTGGCTTTTTCTCTAAAAATACTATAAACCTATTTTTCTTCTCACTTCATGTTGCATTTCCTGCTTGTGTTACACTAAATTACCTTTAATTTCTCTATAAACTGGATAACATTGCTCTATTAATTCATTGTCGAATAACTTTTATCTATATTCGTAATGAATATTTTCATATTATGTCTAGTTTGACATAATTATTTAAACTGTAGATGTTTTTGTATTGTTTTTGAAGATTGTAAAATTATTGTTCTTAAAATGTTTTGTGATACTTTGAGCTTTTCTGTCTGGGTCTCTGCTGAAAATGGGCTACTACCCAGTCTGACTTTCTCAGTAATCAAATGTCAATCTAGAACTAAATAAATAAATAAATAATGCATTTTTATTCAAAGCTTAGACAGCCTGTGATAATTGATTTGGTATTGCAAAGTACGTAAATTGACAGTTCAATTCCAAAAGACCTGCTCTCAGTATAAGTGACCACTTACAATGAGAGTAGGTCTTTTGGAATTTGCCCCCATCCCTCTATGGAAGCCTATTTATAGATAGGCCTTACACTGAAGTATGTCAGTTACAATGAGAACAAGTCTTTCAGAATCAGGGCAGACTTGCACTGAGATAATTTATTCTGGAATCTGGCCTTGAGTATTCTGAATAGTTTCCCTGCCATCCATGGGTGATGTACTCAGAAACAAATAAAACTAAAACATCAAAAAATGAGTACCTCCAGAATGAAAGATAATAATAAATAGCAAAGCTACATCAACTTCATAATGTTTGAAATAAATTATTATTTTACTTTGTTTAGCACTTTTGTCTCAAAGTCAAGCAACACCAAGTTGCATGAGTCACACATGTACCTACTTGCTGTCCATGCTTGTGGCATTGTCCAGCAGGAAGAACCATATAAAACTCTAGGGTTATATCATTTTCAATCTCCATCTCTAAAACAATGTAAGCTTTACTCCAAGACCTCTAATGGTGGAGATATTGAAATCCCTAAGCCACAACCTGCAGCAGCCTATCACTGAACGTGGTAGCCATGCCTTAGAGCACCTCACTTAGAAGACTTACAGGTCCTAAGGATTTAGATCTTTCTAAGCCTTTGCCAGCTGTATTTGTGTAGATGGGCACTTTTTTCCAAACAGACTTTATCAGATCAAAGATCTTGATCTGATTGCTAGAAGTGTTTTAATTAATTTTTTAATGAAATAATTTTCCCCAAGATCTTAGACATTTGAATTATGATGTACATGTGTGCACTGTTATCATAAGCTGGGTGAGTTTCATGGAAACACAAAAATCTTGAGCTTCATTAAGGTAGTTATTGCCAGTACTAGGCTGGATAAAGTCAGTACTGAGATGTGAGATGACTATATATAAGCTGAACTCAGTGCCGGTGAACAGACTCATTCCTATAGAGTTTCCTAAGGGTAGTGCAATCCTATAACTTGTTGCTGTGCAACATACTTTTCTAGACTAATTGTACTGATCTTTACAACTCTCAACTTAACACAAGGATTGTGAGCAGATCCTTCATCCCTTCTTCAAAAATGTGTTTATGTGTGTATTTATTTATTTTGCAGCAAAACTTTGACTGGACAAAAGCCCTTTTCAGAAGTGGCCTATGGACAGAAACTTTATGTTACATTCATTTATACAAACATTTAGCCTTTTTTTTAACTATTTGCTGGATGTATTCATCAAATATTTAATTTTAGTTAGTTTATTCCAAATAGTTTTGCATTTTGTAATGGCCTGACTTTAGTATTATTTATTAAGAGTAAAGTTGTAACAGCTTGGTTAATAGTTTGCAGACTAAAAAAGAGCTAGTGCAATTTTATAGAAATTTAGAAACAGATTAGACTGCTTTAGTCAGTTGTCTGTTTTTATAAAGGAATGCATTAGGTCATCTTGGAACTGTTTGATTGAAGAGGCTAAGGATATTAGATCTATGTTCATATTACGTTAGATTTACTGAGTGGGAATTTGTATAAATTTTGTTTATGAATATTTAGACAGTAAAGGTTTTAATACTGAAAACGTTGGCAAACTCTTATTTGTTGAACACCTGACAGTTCTTCAGCCCAGAATATATACTATGTTAGCTACCTGAAGTAATATGGGAAAAAAAGTTGATTCTATTGTTCTTGAGGCCCAGTTTCTTGACTGAAAAATGATGTGGAGTCTGAAACCATACCAAATGCATTAACCAACTTTAAATATGGGAATGTGGCCATTTCACCTTGGTTTTGTTTTACACAGGCATAACTTATAAAGGTTAGTATAGCCATTTCTGACTAGTGACTTTTCCTAAACTCATGCTGTGGTGTACAGGGTAGCTTATTTCTGGGGGCTAGTAATCAGATATATTTCTGAGTATTTTGATACAGTGGAAGGGCATCTTATAGATTTGCAGTTTGATAGTACAAGAGGTTCCCCATCTTTACGTAAGGGTGTAATGTTGGATTGCATCAGGAGTTTGGGGACTATGCCTACTAGAGGGAGTGGCTTGTAAGTACTTGTATTGGGTATGGCATGCCCTCTGTAGTAATGCCGAGATATTCTGAAGAGAGGTCCCATGAGATTCCTCATCTTTATGTAAAGGTGTAATGTTGGATTGCACCAAGAGTTTGGGGACTATGCCTACTAGAGGGAGTGGTTTGTAAGTATTTGTATTGGGTATGGTATGCCCTCTGTAGTAATGCTGAGATATTCTGAAGAGAGGTCACATGAGATTCCCCATCTTTACGTAAGGGTGTAATGTTAGATTGCACCAAGAGTTTGGGGACTATGCCTACTAGAGGGAGTGGTGGGTATGGTATACCCTCTGTAGTAATGCTGAGATATTCTGAAGAGAGGTCCCATGAGATTCCCCATTTTTACGTAAGGTTGTAATGTTGTATTGCACCAAGAGTTTGGGGACTATGCCTACTAGAGGGAGTGGTTTGTAAGTACTTGTATTGGTATGGTATGCCCTCTGTGGTAATGCTGAGATATTCTGAAGAGAGGTCCCATGAGATTCTCCATCTTTATGTAAGGGTGTAATGTTGGCTTGCATCAAGAGTTTGGGGACTATGCCTACTAGAGGGAGTGCTATGTAAGTACTTGTATTGGATATGGTATGCCCTCTGTGGTAATGCTGAGATATTCTGAAGAGAGGTCCCATGAGATTCTCCATCTTTATGTAAAGGTGTAATGTTGGATTGCACCGTGCCATGGCTGGCCTTAGGCATAGGCGAACTAGGCGACCGCCTAGGGCGCCATGCAGGCCGGCCTCAAAAGGGCGCAATTCACGGATCATCGGAGTTAATAAAAAAAAAAAAAGTAACGTTGTTGTCTGTTCGGCTTTTCCAGGTTAGGAGTCCTCACAACAGAACTCCGCTCTGTAAGTTGCACCCTTCTGACAGAAGGGCGCAATTTACAGAGCGGAGTACTGTTGTGAGGATTCCTAACCTGGAAAAAGCAGAACAGACAACAACGTTTCTTTTTTTTTTATTATTTCACAGTCCGCTGCCCTAAAGACTACAATTGCGGTCTCCCCAGCATTCTGATGCTGGGGAGGGCGCAATTGTAGTCTTTAGGGCAGCGGACTGTGAAATAATAATAATAAAAAAAAACAACGTTGTGTTCTGTTCGGCTTTTCCAGGTTAGGGGTCCTCACAACAGAACTCCGCTCTGTAAATTGCACCCTTCTGACAGAGCGGAGTACTGTTGTGAGGACTCCTAACCTGGAAAAAGCAGAACAGACAACAACGTCCCGTTTTTTTTTTTTTTTTTAAATTTCCCCGCCGCTGTCCTAAAGACTACAGTTGTGCCCTCCCCAGCATCGTAGTGTATACCAGGGCATGTTTGTTAATGTCAGAGAATGGCTTGTAACTGTTTTATATTCCAGACTTTTTAGTGAAATTTGAGCTGTAACGGAATTAACTATTTTGTTTGCCATACTCCCGTTGTCTCCAAATGTACAATTAAAAATTAGTACTCGGGATGATTTGGAGCTTTGCTCTGAATGACTTTACAATGTTCTCTCTCAGAGTATACTTGCGAGTATGTGAATGTTTTTATTCTTGATGAAACCTCTGTTACTCTTCTCTAAAATGTGCGTGGCAGGCAGGGCTCCGTTTGGAGATATTTTGTCATGTTTGTGTCAATGAATGTTTAGGTTGGCCCTTTTACGTACGGGGTGTAGTGTCCAACAAGTTAAAGGACTGTGAAACTTATTCCTACTGTCTCAATTTCTTCTAAAACTAACTTGTGGTATTTAATTTCCTCTCTTCTTACACTTTCCAGATATCCATGTGTGTTGGAGTTGGGTGGTATCTAGCTGTGAAGGGCATGTGTTGGGGGTTGGTTTTAGGCTGGAAACTAGTGGTATAAACTGGTTAGATTATTCTGGTTAGCTTTATTAGTCTGTGGGGGGAATTTGGAATAAACGTTTTGTTTTTTTTATTTCAAAAAAAATCTTAAAGTAGCGAAGAAGACACCTCTAATGGTGTAATTGAAGTGCATTAACCCACCACCGAGTTTGCGCAGGTATGGGCGTGCCCACCATGATTGACATGCGGGAGGGCGGGATTAACAATGGCAATGTGCCGTGATTGACATTGATTTCACTAAAATTCAGTATCTGCCAAGAGAAATAGGGAGCACTGGCAAGTAAACATATAAAGTGATTTGTGTCTCACTCTTCCACAATGAAAGGGTCTGTCATACAGTCAGTGTTAATAATTTAACAAGATAAATAGTACTAACTCATATTAAATGAAAAGAGAACATTTTTTAACATTTAACACATTTTGACCATCATATGAGCTTCCAAGTTGAAGTTATGGTACTTTTCCGTTATTGGGGCAACACTTTTAATGCGCAAGCAATGATCCCCATGTGCATACCTTATTTTATTCACTTGTTGACTGCTGGGTAAGCCCACGGTGCAAAAGTATCACATTTTAGCAGTATTAGGGTCACGGCCGGCCTTAGGCATAGGCGAACTAGGCGACTGCCTAGTGCGCTGTACAGGCCAGCCTCAGAAAGGGCGCTACTTTTAACTATTTATTTATTTTAATTAATGAAATTCCTCTCGCTCGGCTCCCTGTTCAGGAAGCCTGATTCATAGCGAGAGAGGGGTGAGCACCCTCCCACTTACTTACAGCTGCAGGTTGGCTCGGAAAAAAAAAAAATACAGTACACGAGTCTGTTACCTTCAGGAGCCCAGCCCTGACGCACAACCTTCAACGAAGGTACGCCCCTTCATGCATGTCTCCACACAGAAGACGCTTTAGCTGAGAATCGAACGGGACTACGTCTTACTGTGTGGTGACAACGCTACCGCAGCACCACCACAGGGTGAAAGCCGAAAGAGAAATGAAGTTATTATTGTCCAGCGCGGTTAACAGGCTCAGTAATTCAAACATGAATCTGCAAAATGAAAAAAACTTGCAAGGAGTTTAGGTTATTTGTTAAAACTAATTATAAGAAAAATGTTTACAGTTTCTAAAGACATAATAAGTCCAAAGGAACAGTGCAGAACATGTGTTTAAATTAGTGCCCTTAACACACTACTCTCAAAGTAATTTTGCTTGCACAAGTGAGCAGGCCGTCTTTGCCACAGAAACATACACACCAGCAATGGTGAGTGAGTGAGTCGTCTTACGTTTCTGTAAGTTTGGTAAAAGAACGCTTTTTACTTTCCAGACAACTACACATTCACGACCCTACGTGAAGACCATGATAAGAGGTTCTCCGAATACATAAGTGTTCACCCTAACTGACTGCCTACTTTGGCACGGGGCGTGCCCTAATAGGTTATGTGTGCTACACGCGCCCTTAAAGTAACAGTCCCCTGAAATTAAAGGCTTCACTCTACGATGATTAAGTATGGGCTCCTTCTATGTATTACATTCACTAATCTTAATCACAAATAATATCTGTGGTCAGCTGAAGCATTCCACAAGCATTTGGGGACAGTGTGCATTGCAGAACATTACCTCCTCTGTTGGTCTGTGCAGAAGTGGGAGTGGCTTGTGTGACTGACATGACAAATTTCCCTGATATATGCAAATGACGCCATGCAGATTTGACAGTGACATCATGCATACCTTGGTTGGTAGGTGATTGACAGATACTGAAATCACTGCTGTACACTTGAAGAGGTTCTGTCGGAGACATGTTATTACATTGCCTTGGTCGGACAAAACAAAGTCGTAGTTTGTCTAATCTTCGGCTACAGGAGTTTATGTTTTCAAAGCTCACCTTTATAAAGTCTGCATTTATATTTTTGCAGGCTTTTTCCTCTTGAGAGAGTGAATTAAATATACTCACATTTATTGTACAGGACTTAAAATGTTGTTTTCTTTAGATGAAATCAGAATGCATTAAAAGGTGAAAATGTCCCTTTATTACTAACTATAATGACTTTAACAGACCTGTTTGCACCTTTGGATGGTGTTGCACTTACAGTCACATTTCACTGTATATTGCATGGGAATGGTGCATGTATAACCTGATGGGGTGCAGAGGAATACCGCTAAGTGTCCTCCTGTGAAATGAAATATGTTACACTTGTGAAACACGGCCCATGGATGCCCACAATGAACACTATAGGACAATATATTTCAAATTTTAACAGAAGATAAAGATATGCCAGATATCCTAGCTAAAACTATTAATATATGTTTAGGTTAAATGAAACCCTGCTGAAATACAATTAATTTTCACACCACTCACCCCAAATAAAAGGCAGTGTTGTATAAAAATGTACATGCCAATAACTCTTAGATCAGACACTCCCAAAAACTTCTAGATCTATGGAGGAGAAAATAGTAATTTGACTGTTTAATATATTTCACAGCTTAAACATTTTGACATTGCATAATTACTTGAAACTAAGAGATTTTACTATACAATCATCAATCTCCTTTTCTCATTTTTATACATGGGTCAGTATGCTGACTGTCTCCAACTCTCTTGACTGATTGCCACTGTCCTACATTCTTCCATAGTCATGTCTGACTGTCACAGGTCTTGGTTCAGCAGGACTCCTGCCTGCTTCATCCAGGAGACAAAAATTTTCCTGTATAAACTATACATGGATTATCAGGAGAACCTGCTTGGTCATTGTGATGGCCCATTATATGAAACAGATGCTTGACACCAGCTTGCCATGGAGGTGAGTGATGCCATTGGAATCACCTGCTCTGGTAAGCAGCGAAAAAGCATCAATATAGTGACCTGCGTAGGTATCACCCTGAACTGCAGCACCAATGGGAGGTGAGGGAGACTAATGACCTCTGTATTGTACAGCAGCATAGGTGACAAGGATGTTTACATGAATGGCTCCAACAGGTGGTGAGGTGTACATACAGTATGTAACTGTCTAGCATGTAAAATTGAAATCCTAGTTTTGTTTCCTATTTCTGCAGATTCAGCTGTGGTGCAGCATGTGTAGCATCTGCAGCCACCTTAGACTGCTCCGGCCAATGCACCTAGTGCTAGGTCATGGGGATGGTCACCCTCTGCAACCACCTTAGTCTACAACGTGTTTGTTACAGAATGACTGATTTTTCATGCATTTAAACATTGAAAGAACTGGAGTGGCTTTTGTGGGAGTGACCCATCTGTGGGAATAGCTCAAATAGGGGTGTTCCTTGAGTAAGGTGTGGGTGGGGCTTAAGGGGCGCCAGAGCAGTACTTCGCCTAGGGTGCCATTTCAGCTAAGGCCGGCCCTGATTGCAGCAAGAGTTTGGGGACTATGCCTACTAGAGGGAGTGGTTTGTAAGTGTTTGTATTGGGTATGGTATGCCCTCTGTAGTAATGCTGAGATATTCTGAAGAGAGGTCACATGAGATTCCCCATATTTACATAAGGGTGTAATGTTAGATTGCACCAAGAGTTTGGGGACTATGCCTACTAGAGGGAGTGGTGGGTATGGTATACCCTCTGTAGTAATGCTGAGATATTCTGAAGAGAGGTCCCATGAGATTCCCCATTGTTATGTAAGGGTGTAATGTTGTATTGCACCAAGAGTTTGGGGACTATGCCTACTAGAGGGAGTGGTTTGTAAGTACATGTATTGGTATGGTATGCCCTCTGTGGTAATGCTGAGATATTCTGAAGTGAGGTCCCATGAGATTCTCCATCTTTATGTAAGGGTGTAATGTTGGCTTGCATCAAGAGTTTGGGGACTATGCCTACTAGAGGGAGTGGTTTGTAAGTACTTGTATTGGATATGGTATGCCCTCTGTGGTAATGCTGAGGTATTCTGAAGAGAGGGCCCATGAGATTCCCCATCATTACATAAGGGTGTATTGTTGGACTGCATCAAGAATTTGGGGACTATGCCTACTAGAGAGAGTGGTTTGTAAGTACTTGTATTGGGTATGGTATTCCCGCTGTATTAATGCTGAGATATTCTGAAGAGAGGTCCCATGATGGAGTTGATATCTTTTTCTAATTTTTATGTAATCATAAATACTTGTGATCTTTTTTCAGGCAAGTCTGAAGAGCTTGTTTAGAGATAAATCAGGGTATGCAAGAATGACAAGAGGAGGATAAGCACATAATCACAATCCATAATCCCAATAGATCATCTAGACAATGCCTCTGCTTCTTTTCTATAGCCAAACATTGGAATTTCTTACTACTAGGGCAAACTGTAACCTTTTCTCCTTCACTCCCTGAAGTAATACTTATCCAAAACTTGACTATACTCTTGTACTAATCTAGGCTGAACCCCTTCCCACCTACCTTTCTTCACTGCTAACTACTTTCCCTGGCCTGCCTCACCTCTTCTCATCCATTCTCATCCTTTATCAACCCACATATTATGCTCTCTTAATCTGTTTATGTACCCCTTCTCTCCCCCTCTCTAATTCATACTAATCTATAAATATCCATCTTCTGACACTTAACCAGTCGCTTCCTCCATTTATCTTCTTATTACAAACTCATTCTGATCTTTTATTTATATTAAATACTGTGACATATCTGTTTCTAATACATATTTATGATTTTTTTGCAATTTAATTATTTATAAATTATTTTGTTAAAAAATGTCTAGAGTGTAAACAAAATGTCTGTTCTCATATTCTTGTGTCTGCAATTTGAGTAGCCAGAGCTTTTCTGTCCAGGCATCCACTGAAAATGGGTACTGTTAACCCAGTCAGACTTTCCTGGTAAACAGCTTTCAGTAAATATATAAAAAGAATAAATGTAAAGTCCTAAAGGCAACTCTGGTACAATGACTTAGTGTTCATGCTAAACTAATGCTGCATTTCAGTGCTAGGTAGTCTGTGGTTAAGATGGCAGTCCTGCTCTTGACGGTCCACTATTTAAACACATTCCCTTAGAGCCCAGTAATAACATACTACGAAATCTGCAGTCTGCGGTCTTTCTGTTCATTTGGGAAGGGGAAAAAATAGGATGAGTACTTCCAGGTTGTTTGACCCTTTGACACATGGTGGTTGGATAGTCACCAGCTTACAGTTTTCATCTATGGCTAACAATCTACACTACTTGTTTAAGGTGTGTTGAAGAAGATGACACCTTGGGTCAAGGACTTTACCCCTATGCAAGAGGTAAGATCTGTCCCTGCAATTTTCCATACACTGTGTGGATAAATCCTCAGAAAGAGGAATATATGCTTGATCATTTCTATGTCACTGTGAGTGATGAAGAAGAGTTATGGGACCGGGTGAAGATGGGATCCTTAAGTTTCTCTCTGAGTAGCTCCCACACAAATTTTGCATAAATGCTTCAAAAACTTTACATGAGGAAGTGGAGAATGGTCTTTCCTTGGGGTCTTTTCATATACAATGTCCATAACTGTAATTTCATTGGCGTAATTTTTTCCTTATCAGTGTCATTATAAATGACCTCATGACATGGTTAGTATCTATAAAGAGAAGATTTGGGCAGACTTATAGGTATTTACCAAGAATGGCAAAGGATGTGTAATTTTATAGCAAGGCTGGATAGGAAATATTTCCCTGGGGTACAGAAAGGACTAGTGTGGGGAAAGCCTGTGAGGTGTTAAACTTAAAGCGTTCGGATGTGGCCTTACTGCCTAGTAACACATTTTGCACACATGACACTATCTAGTTAGGTTAGCCATGCTCTTCTCAGTAGGTGTTTTATATTAAGTTGATGCAAATCAAAGGGCACCTTACACTTTCACATGTATTGGGTTTCTCCCGAAATGTATCCGTGGGGGAGGGTATGTACTCTTTCTTAATGCACACTGTGGAGAAACTTATTCCTATGAATTTTTTTAGCTATTGCCATAAAATCAGTATCTTTTCTAAACCACTGCAAAATTCATTGTGGTCTCTTATGGTACCAGAAAAGTATTGGTGGTGAAAAACTGGAAAGCTCATACTTACTGAACTCCATCCAAACTTAGTTACTTAATATCTTAGTCACACAGAGGTGGAGATACAATCACAATCCTGGGTGACTTTAACTACCCAACCATAGAGTGGAAGACCTATTCTAGCCCAAATATGAACACCCAGAGATTCCTCAACTTTGCCAATGCATTGGATCAGCTGGTCAACACCCCTATGAGAGATGAAAATATCCTGGACCTGATCCTAACCAACATGAGTAGCCACTATAGAACCCCTACAGTGTCATCCTCCTTGGTAAGATCCGACCATAAAGTGATCACTTTTGAAGTCACCACCCCCCCCCCCCCCCCATTCAGGGTCAAACAAAAAAACTTTTTCAAAGCTGACTACATTCTCCTCAGAGCAGGTATAAGCAACTTCACAGCTACTGTCCCTTCAGTTGGAACTAGCACTAATGTCAAAGCCTACACCAAAAAAATACATGAGCACCTACATAGCTGTATGGACTCAGCAGTACCTGACAGGACCAAATCATCTTCCTCAAGGAAGAGTAAACCTGTCTGGTGGACAGCAGCAATAAACAAACTTTATAATAAAAGGAAAAAATTGCTGTCTAGGACAAAGAAGGAGCAGGTGCCAAGTTGGAAGCAATCTCTCCTTTGTCTGAACAAGCAAATAAGGTTACTGGTGAAATCCTCTAAGGCTAACTTCGAGTCCAAATTGGCCACATCCACTAAGAACAATCACAAGGCCTTCTTCACATATGTCTGCAATCTCAAAGGTAACACCCAAATCTGCTCTGAAATGGTGGTCAATAACACCACATACACAAATGCCATAGATATAGCCAAACTGCTGGCAGACAGGTTCAGTGAAAACTTTACCCCTCCCCTGCCACCCCCATCAGTAAACCAGGACATCCCCACCACCTTCCCCTCTCCCCTCATCACCAGGGAGCAGGCCTTGAATGCCCTTGCAAAGGCAAAAAATACAGTCTCCATTAGACCAGATAACATCCTTGGCTGTATCCTACATGAAGTCAGGCATGAGTTCTCAGCTCCATTAGGCACCCTATTCAACCAAAGCCCAGCCAAATGGAGGACAGTCACTGTCATCCCTCTACACAAAGGTAGATTGTCCACTTATCCAGTCAATTATTGGTCCATCAGCCTAACTAGCCTGATCTGCAAGGCCATGGACTGCACTATCATAGACCTTATAAACAAGCACATTGTCAACCTCAAAAAGCTTAACCCCACAAAGTTTGGTTTTGTCAAAGGGAGATCATGCCTGTTAATCTTGGTCAACTTCTTTGAAACAGTCAACAAAGCCATGGACGAGGGGAAGACAGTGCACCTGCCTTGACCTAACCAAAGCCTTCAAAACTATTCCCCACTCAGGCATAATAGATAAACTCTCCCAGCTAGGCATCAACCCGTATGTCACCAGATGGTTAGCTAACTGGCTCACTGATAGAACCCACTTAGTCAAAATAGGGGAAGCCACCTCTAGTAGTAGACCCATAATGAGTGGTGTACCCCAAGGTTTTGACTTGGGGCCTCGACTGTTTGGGATATACTTTTCTGAGGTGCAATCACAAACCAGTGGTCTGTGGCTGATCAAGTTTGCAGATGACTGCAAGCTGGGTGCTGTCTTAAATTCCCCTAGTGATGTGAACATCCTCCAAGAAGGCCTTACCCAACCTAATAACTGGTGCCAGAAGCATGACATCAAACTGAATGCCAAGAAATGCATCATTATTCCTTTTAGAGAAAATGGCATCCTCACTAATTATCACATTAATAATGATGTACTAAGCATGCAATCAGTTGTGAGTGACTTGGGCACCCAGGTTGATAGCAAAAAGACTTTTGACCACCACCACATTGACTCCTCTGTACGGAAGGCTTTCTACATGACCCACTTTATAAATAAGGCCATTTCATCCAGGAACAAGGAGGTCATAACATCCATGTACTGCTCCCTTATCAGACCCATTTTTGAGTACAGTGCACCCTTCGGCACTTACTTTGCCAAGCACATGCAGCAGCTGGAAAGATCACAGAGGTTCCTGATCAGGAAAATCCAGGGTATCAAACACCTATCCTATACAAATAGGCTAAAAGCCTTGTCCTTCTACTCAGCCTCATACAGATTGCTCAGAAGTGACCTGTTTCTTGCATACAAGGCCATCTCAGACCCAGCCTTGATGGAGTTGTTGCATATCTGTAAGTCAAACTCCACTTGTGCAACTCACATGCAAGGCCTCAACCTGGTCTGTGACATTCGTAGAACTTGCTGGCGGGATAGATTTGTTTCCCAAGACTCCCCTATCTGTGGAATAGACTCCATCTCCATGTCAAGCAGAGTACCTCTCTAGCCCTCTTTAAGAGGAACCTGGACAACTGGATGGGAAGCAGAAAATATACCCCTGGGATCCCACCCAAGTCCCTGCTGGACAGAGGAAACAGTTACTGACTTTGAGGGAACATGGACAAAATTATTGTCTAAGCTTATTAGGGCATCTGGGCCAATAGCCTAGTATCATTCTATGAACCTATGAACAAAAGAAAGTCTTCTAAAAGCAGAGATTATACACAGGGCCAAAACTTGATTATGTAACAGGGGGCTCCCAATTCACGGTCAGCTGCCAGATGAAATTTTGCACCACAGACATCCATAAATCACTTTTAAACTGACTCATGATATCAGGCTCCAAAAGGATGCTTGAATTCACCCACACTGCACTGTTCTGTTTAAATATCTCTATTTTTACATTTGTGGTTTAGTCTATATCATATGTGATATTTACTGTTTACATACATATGATTTACATTGTACTGTTACATATCAAGGCATGACATGTATTACTTAATATGATTTGTATCTCTTCAGCAAAAAAAAAAAAGTTAATATAAAAAGTTTGTGGAAGAAAGCAACAAAAATCAGGATAGTACTGCTTTCATTTTTTTGACATACCCCTTTAAGTTATTCCAAGCTAAGCATCAAAATACATCAAGCATCAAGTTCTGTATTGCATCAGAACTTGAATATAACAGTAAATGACAGAGCGGTTCTGGATTTCTCTATTGTAATTAATATATTATGCTAACTTAATACTTTTGCCAACTCCAGGCAATATATTTTCTGTCAAAATGCAAAAGCATTACATATAACACTATATTATTTAAAGGGCAAGAAATAAGACATTATCATACGTTGCAGATGTAAGACACTGATGATTTCAGATTTATTTTATTTGCCTTTGCTTGACAGACATTTCAGATTTAATATTTTCAGTGAGGAAAGCCTGGCATTTCATGGTGTCTTAAACTCAGAAGCCTTGCAAACAAGGGACCAAAGCAGGAAATGAGTTTTTATGACCATGTAAGATCTGATAACGTTCCAGAGGGAAAAGGTAAATGCCTTGTATATGCAGTGAGTTGGAATACAGAAGTAGAATATTTTCTCATCATATGAAGAACGGCATACCGTATTAAACCTCAGCATTGTATATTATTCTTTCTCACAGATGATGGTAAATTTGAAAACCATACATAATACCTGTAAAATGCATACCATAACATGTAAAACAGACTAAATGTCCTTGCATATAATATTTAATTGCGATTATCTAAAGTTTAGCAGCCTCTGGTGCAGAAGTCCACTGTACGGGCTGCAGGTCAAACTAACTCAATAAAGTACTAATCAAACATTAATACTTAAATACGAATACTGTTTCACAGGAATTATATGGTTTCACTTTAGTGGATGGAAGAAAATTAAACAGATTGCTACCCTGCAACTATTCAGACCACAGCATACAATGATGATGCATAGCAAGCTGTATCCCTTTAATGTGTTTTCGTAGCTGACATGTTCATCTTTGCCAGCATTAATACCCCTTTCTATCGTTAACACAATTATGCTTTTAAGCTGCCTATTTTTTCACATATATGCAACACAGCAGTATTTTAACATTCACATTGTAAATCTGTCTTTAACCAGAAGACTCATTTTATTATACAGGTTAGTTATTCTGTTGGTTATTTCATAGGCTCAGATAATAAAAGGCCTTTGAGCACAGTATTTAGTTCCTACATCAGCATTCACTAGTAATATTCTGAAAAGTAGTTTTACTAAGATAGTTTTCAGGTGTATTTCTGCATTACTAAAATATGAACAAGCTTCTTCAGTGAAAGAGGTTATTCCAATCTTGGCCTTGCCACCATAAATGACATATGAAATCTGTATTCAGTAAATAATGACAAATCACATGTATGAGCCATACCTCTCAACCTGTAAGTGCAAGAAATCTAGACAAAGCCAAAAATAATGGTGGGTCAGAGGCCCAAAAATAAGGACAATTTTAAATATTGCTCTTATAAACATAGAAAGTTGATGCTACTATTCCATACTAAAAGGTTTTGCATTAGCATGCATTATCTGAAGGCTCTGACATCTGAAACTTAAATGTCTCTTATTATTTAATGACATCAATCCTCAATGATTTGCCAGAAAACTACAAACTTTATGATGGACAGACAACTAATAATAGGCAAAAATTCGGACATTCTTTGAAATTCTGTACATTTGAGTGGTATGGCATGAACATATTTCAAAAGACTGTCTTATCACATAAAGCAATCTCATTTAGCAAATGTGGTAAATGGGTCTATATTAGAACATCAACTTTTTAAAACGTCAAATGTTCTAATATCGACCCCTATTCAGCGAATGCTGACAACATGCAGAACAGCAAATTTTTTCCAAGGGAAAAAATTTGCTGTGCCGACACACATACACACAGCACAAACACAACAAACAAACAGCAATCCACACACATACACCTAAAATCCTACATCTAACCCTACACTAAACTGTACACACACCACTAGCTATCCACTTACCTTAACCCAAACCCTAACCCTAAGGTCCGTCACTATCGCACACTTACGTCACCCGCACCCTAACTCACCTACCCTGCCCTAACCCTCACATCCACACAATGGCACACTTACTTGACCCGCGCCCTAACCCTAACTCTCCTACCCCACGTCCTAACCCTCACATCCACACAATCGCACACTTACCTGATCCCGACCCGTAACTTGCTGAACATAGCAAAGTCACAGGAATGGCCAACCGAATTCCTTCCCTAGGAAGAAATTTGGTGTTCTGCAGCTTCACTATTTTCAGCGTTTGCTGAATAGGGGTCGATATTAGAACATTCGAAGTTGTGAAACTTCGATGTTCTATTATAGACCCGTGGTAAACAAGCTGTTAAGCAACATCACTATTGGTTCACTTACGTATATTAAAGGTAGCCTGCTCTTTGGAATAGAAGGATGTACACCTGTCTATGACCCAGATGACTTTATGATACCTGAGGAAGTGGTTGACATGTGATTTCTAAGATTCAATGAATGTCAAAGTCCCTGGTATTTTCAGACATCTGTTGAGGGGGGAAATGGTAGGGCAAACAAACAAAAAAATAAAACCTCTTTGTGGCTGCATGGACAATGGCTATCATCCCCTGCATGATTATGGAATGAATAGGTGAGACAAGGAAAGAATGGGAAGAGTCAAAGCAATCAACCAGACGGTCAGACGATTGGGGTATGCTCACACAACTAAAAAAAGTCTTCAGAATTAGCGTATCAGTTTAAGTTGAGGTATATTTATAACAATAAACATAACAGCTGCCTTTGTGTAAAAATGATGTAGAGTAACACAAAGAAAAAACAGCCACTTTACAACAAAAGTAAGTCTACAAAATCCAGTTTGTATGCAATGATGCCCACAAAGTCTTTCCAAAGTTCAGTATAATATGAGATCTTTCCGATCATAATTTCTCAATTCTTTCATATTGGTTATATAGGGACTCACCAAAGTTGGCCAGAAAAGTAACAGTCTTGCAATTACCAGTATTTTTATTTTAACATATTTTACCATGCAGGCAGAGTAACTCCATTCATTTCTCCATTGCAGTTCAACAGCCCCTGTCCCTTTCCAGGATTCAGGGACACCTTCCAGACTACTTTTGTCCTTTGTATGTAGCTCATTGGATAATTTTAATGAGAACCCTCTCATGTAGGAATATGACTCTCAAAGGTAGTTTGTTCTTTTTTCGGCTTTTCTCGGTTAGGGGTCGCCACAGCGGAACTCCGGTCAGCTAATGATTCGCTGTAGATTTTTATGGTGCCAAGGTGCCAGCTCGATGCCCAACATTCAACGAAGGCACGCTCATTTCACGCATGTTTTTTGAATGCCACTCAACTGCAGGGAGGACATGCAGACTCCACACAGAAGGTGCTCCAGCAGAGAATCGGACGGGAGAACCTCTTGCTGTGAGGTGACAACGCTACCGCTGCACTACTCTCTAAGGTAGCAATGGTCATGAAATACAACCAGTACAGAAGGTCCCTAATAACTATCATGGAGATTTGCTTCTCTCTAGTTTGCATACCTCTCAAACTTGTACTTCTCTCTGTCTCTTACACACCTTCTGGTAAAGGCAATCCCAAGTCATTTAATAAACAGTTGGCACTACATTACAATAATCACTCAGCAAACACTTCCACAAAACACATTCCCAGTATAGAATCAACAGTTCTATCACTGCGGGATGACACGTAAGCTGAAGGCAGGCTATTTGCATTCCAGTGACTGTGGCCTACACATTGCTGAATTTTTAAACTTATATGGCTGCAGGATCAAAGCTCACCTGGATAACTCTGAGGCTACACTCCTTCTAATAGCAGAGTCATTGTAGAGTAGCATAATCCTTGAGTAAAACAAATTTCTTATCAATTAAATAATACGTTAGAGTGGTAAAGGGTCATTTTTAGCAAAACATCCCCTCCCAGCTGAATATTGGTTCTCAATATTGCTGACTTCTCTTATATAAGAGAGACAAGATTGAGCCTATGAACTTCAAGAAAGTCAACACCGCTTTAGCTATCTTCTACCCCAACTGATTCCTAACCTGTTAAGCTCCTACTATTCCTACTTAAACCTATCAATCTCACACTCTCCTCTACCACCTCATCTATTTTTAGCCAAATAAGAAATGCTGCAGGGGAATGTAAAACCACACTGTCATATAAAATAACCAAAGGGTCATACCTGCTCCACTCCACACTTAATGTAATGAAAAATATGCAAAATAATCTCATTGTTAAGTACTTTTGGTCCATATATGAAACAAGACTTCTTCAGAACAGTTACACCTCATGTTAAAATATTTTACTTAACCATGTGAACTATGACGTTATTTTAAACCAAGACTAAAACAATTAAAGTTTCAGAACAGCACAAAAAGCAACGCAGAGTGTCTTATAGCCACAAAGTATAGCAAGTACTTAACTGCTGTAACACACACATAAAATGTTATAAACAATAAGCATGTAAGAACATATAAAGAATGTACAATTTTAAAATTATTTTGAGCTTAAACAACTACTGATTTCATTTTCAAATGCACAAGTCAGAGAAGAAACTTAATTTAGCAATGACAATTTTTACTTACAATTTTTGTAAACTGTAAGTATTGTCACTTGTGTTTTATTTCTTTTGAAGCTTTTCTCCTCAGGCCTCCACTGAAAATGGACTTTTAATCCAGTCGGACCTCCCTGGTAATCAAATGTTACATAAATAAATAAATTTAACACTATGGGAGTTTCATTGTAGTTTTTAGTCACCAAAACAGTTCTCTGATTTCTAGTCACTCCCTCCATGCTCCCCCTCTGGGAGTTGAGATGACTTTCTCTAAGATCTGAAATAAAAAGGTATGGTCATGATACTTGTTAATATGCTTAAATAATACATTATTTAGATTTTGCCTTTTTAATATCCTAAGCATGCCTGTATAGCCTTTCTTTAAAAGTTCTTTCAGTTTTATCAGTGTAAAATGTGGAACAGTCCTTGCATCTAGCAAGATAAATATGTATTTAGCTGTATTATGTTTTGTTGACTGCATCTTTGGTTGACAGAGTGAAGTGTAGGAAAGTATTTGTGAATGGCAGACTGAGTGATCTGCATTTTAATCGACCATGTGTTTTGTCAGCATAGGTTAATAGGTGTGTCTTAGGGGTGGGAGCAGGTGTGTGTGTGTGTGTGTGTGTGTGTGTGTGTGTGTGTGTGTGTGTGTGTGTGGTTAGGATTGGAGGAAGGGTTAGGTGAGGGGATAGGTTGTGTATATGTCAAGTGTTTGCTGGTTAAAGTTAGAGTTAACAGCTGGATAAGATAATCCAGTTAATGTATGTGTGAGTGTTTATGAGTAAGTATTAGTTAAGGGGACACTTTTACTGTTGTGCGCATATGTGTATGTCTGTTTGGTGAGTTACCAAGCTGTCTTGTGTAGTGGTAGTATTACAGAAAGTTTTTTTCTAAGGTAGTTTATACACTTAGGGGCAGGATAAAGGCTAGGGTTAATACATATTGCTAAGGTGGAATAGGGGGCATAGCCACCTTAGTTATTTATGCTAACCCTAACTGTGAAGAAGCATATGAGGATGCATCTTTGCACTTATTAATACCAAAACCAATTAGAACTCATGGATTTTGTGCAACGGAGCATGGCTTTATTTACCAAAGAAGGCAGTAGGATGACATGCTGATTACATGAAAAAAGTTGTGTAAACAGGGTTAGCGTTGTCGCCTCACAGCAAGAGGTTCTCCCATTCGATTCTCAGTTGGAGCGTCTTCTGTGTGGAGTCTGCATAACCTCCCCATGATCAAGTGACGTTAAATACAAGCAGGTAGGTGTGAGCGTGAGTGGGCATGCTTTCGTTGAAGGTTGGGCGTCGGGCTGGCAACTCGACACCGTAAAAATCCACTGCCAATTATGAACGGACCGGAGTTCCGCTGTGGCGACCCCTAACCGGGAAAAGCCAAAAGTCTAACTAACAAAAGAGTGTAACACTAGGCATCTAATGATTGACATTATTTGCTACATGCTAAGACTTCCTGACTCTATAATTTTTTACTTTACATGTTGTCTTTGAATGACAAAAGCACAGCCACATTTCTGTCAAGATTAGGTTGCTTATTCCATGTGTTTATTTGACATTCTTGAAAATGGCAAGAAGCATGATTCATATAGTACATTTATGGTTCCCTATTAGCTGATCAAAATTTGTATCTCAAAACCGCAAAATACTGAAGCAGCATATAAGCAAATTCTTTTCCTGGGAAAGAAATTGCTTGGCCGTCTTCGGTATTTTACCTTCTTAATTACTGTAGTGTGGTCTCGGAGTTGGTATATTTAAGTAGGGGGTGTGGGGGGCACAGGCCCCCACGTTAGAAATAGTTTGCGGTGTGCGTGTGTTGTGTGTGTATTTCTCGGAACAGAGATTTTTTTCCCTGGGAAAAAAATTGCTGAGCTGAGTGCTCAAGATTGTAAGCTTTCGCTTACATGGGGTTGATGAATCAGCGTTCGCTTTTCTAAGCGTTCAGTGATTCAATATAGACCCTACTTTTATATAGTTGTGTTGGATTTTGCCAAGCCTATATGACTGATGCTGAAAATATATATAACTGATGCTAAAAATGTTAAAATATTCGCACTGATACATATAGATATGTGTAACTATGTTTATCATTTTAGCTATGCATAATCTGGATATGTGAAAAAATAACTATAAAAGGAATTTAAGCAATTTTCGGAAATATTGTAAAAGAGATCCAGTTATTTATTGTGATATGTAGAAAAACTTTAGTAAGTGTGATTCTAATGATTTCTTCATGATTGCTGTTATGCATTTCTGTGTTAACCATTTGAAATGTTGTGACTTTCTAGACTGATTTCTGAAATAAGGAGACTGAATGTCTGAAATAAAAGACACACAAAGTCCAAGCTGCCATTTCTTTGGAATATTCCTTTTTATCAGAAGTGGGTATCTCGGAGTTGGTATGTATAAGTTCATGGTGTGTGGGAGGCTGATGGATAGGGGAGGAGGCCTGACTCCTGCAAAAAGAAGTTTAAAGAAGAGGGATTTTTCAAGATTAGTTCTCCTGTTTTTGGTCTTTTTTTGGCTTGTTGGCATTCAGCATTTTGAGTGATGACATTTCAATAGGGAGCCCATTTGTTTTGGTCCAATGATGTAACCATGTTTTATTTTCAAAGTTATAAAATTCAGTGTGTGCATATAATATGTTGGCAGCGAAGTTAACAGTATACAGACCAGGAAAATATGCCGAACTGGAAATGTTATAACTATTGTTAGTCAAAAGTATCAGTAACAAAGCTGCTACCAACAAAATGCTAGAATGCTTGAACTAAGGAAATAACGTGACAGATTACTGCATATCTGATTTGGATAGAAAATCAGTGTAGCAGATATGTTTTAATCACTTCAACTCTAGAGGATAAAATAGGTAAAAAGACAAGTGACTGACATATTAGCATTTGTAAGTCTATTAAATTGAACTAAAAATAATAAAGTTAGATGTCTGATGATGGGCAAGAAAGTCACAAAAATTGCATCCTTCTTGCTTAGTAAATGCAGACAATTGCTTCTGTTCATACATAGCCAACACAAATTATAACTGTTTTATAGACTGCTAGTGTCATTTAACTGACCCCCATTTCAGCAGAATATATCTGATGGCTTACTTGTTTTGTTATACTTTATTCTTAAACTGATTGACAAACTATTGAAATCTCACTTTACAGGCCATATTTTTACATCTGAAGTATTTCTAAAGGAAATGTAATGTTTTTTACATTAGAAACAGTACTGAACAGTGATTATAGAGGAATAAATTGATTACTTATTTTGTTTCACAAAAAATATTTAAATGCATCAGTTGTACATCTCTTTATTTTATTTTTCATTATGATTAAGGATTTACAAGATAAAGCTTTCCACTGACCTGACAGCTTATCAATTTTACAATAACTGTTCACGCTTTCTGACATTTTGCGTGAACTGCTTTTAAGAAAAATCAATCATTACGTGTGAACTGGTAATTAAAATGACACCAAAAATGTAGCAGTTAATTCATATGTAACTTTAAACTGGTATGAATATTTAGCTCAGTTAAGTTATATCCGTTGACAGCTACAATGAAATTTAAACAGGGAGATGAACAAAGCAATAAATTGCCCTGTACTGAGTAATGAATGAAAATCAGTCTTTCCACTTGCATAAATAAATGCCAGGGTGAAGACTAATGCTTCTATGCATGTACACTTCCTGAAAGTATCAATCTAGTATTATAACTATCTTTGCATGCCGTAACATGACAGTTTGCTTTTTTGTTATTTTCTTCCAGGAATGAACTAATGTTAGTACACCCAGTGGTAAATGCTAAACTTCTTACCTTCATGTCCCATTTGAAAGATGATTATTCATCTAATGTTTTCTTTAATTTGTTGATAGAACAACTGTTCCCATTTTCAGTTGTCATAAAAATAATGATTTGTTCTATTGTCACAAGACTGCAATCTCTTTCTTACACATTCAGTAATCTGTCTCTTCAAAGTCCACCCCACCTACTACTTTTCCCATAAGCACATACTAAAATGTACATATTTTAGGAAGTTTACTATAGATATGAAAGTGTACAGTAGCGTGTACATTTTTCCTATTCTCCTATAACTAGTAAAAACAAAATGAAAACTCCAGCAAAGCTAGAACTTCCACTGAGTGACCTCCCAAACCTCTTGTATCAGAGGCACATGGGATATATGCTAATGTCCCTTATGAACATCAGGCTATTTGGCAGTTCTGAATGCCCATGACTTGTTTCATTGTTTTAATGGACAATTTCAGGCCAATAGAGCCAAACCCCAATAGCTGTGGATATGCATATTTTGGCCTTGTTATGACCTCATCAGGACAGCACAAGCAGAGTGCTTGACTAAGCATAAAAAACACAGGGCTATTATACCCAGCTGATGTCCATTATCATTATGATCACTGCAAAAATATACCAAACAACAAACTAAAACAATAAGTGAGAAGGTCACTGAAAAAACAATCAGTAAAAACAAAATGAAAACTCCAGCCAAGCTAGAACTTCCACTCAGTGACCTTCCAAATCTCTTGTATCAGAGGCACATGGGATATATGCAAATGATCCTTATGAACATCAGTTGTTTCAGCTAATTGGCAGTTCTGAATGCCCATGACTTGTTTCGTCATTTTAATGGACAATTTTAGGCCAATAAAGCCAAACCCCACTAGCTGTGGATATGCATATTTTGGCCTTGTTATGACCTGTTATGTCAGTGACCTTCTCACTTATTGTTTTAGTTTGTTGTTTGGGATATTTTTGCAATGACCCTAATGATAATGGACATCAGCTGGGTATAACAGCGCTCTGCTTTTATGCTTTGTCAAACACTCTGCTTGTGCTGTGCTGAAGAGGTCATAACAAGGCCGAAATCAAAGATCTGGAGAGAGGAGTACTTTGATGTGTTTGAATTGTTTGATGCTGATGGAGTATAGAAGTTAGCTGATACAGACAAGCCAGGGACAAAGGATTTGTTGACAGCATTGGTGGTATTAAGTAGGAAAAAACAGGATCAATTCCAAAAGCAGACATGGGAAAGTTGGACATTGGGTTTTGTGTATTACATGGTGGTTATATTGGAGAAAGATAGTTTGCAGGCACTGCCATTGCTGGTCTACTTTCTAATAATTAGGGAATAACAATGGCTCTGGACAGATAATGTATGGTTGTGGTATGACCAGCATTTTTGGAAGAGGAAACTGGTAGATAAGACTTTGAGTGGCATGTCTGGCTTTCTGAGATTCGGTTGGCAACCATGTTGGATATGATCAGTCAGACAAAATTTGGGAAGAAGTTAGGAGACAGGGTAGAAACTTGTTGGTCTTTTAATTTTGGTAAGTGTGCCTGGCTAGTATGCTATTTTGCTCATACATGCTCTATAAGTGGGGTAATGCATGCTGCCCAAATATTTTGGCACAACGAAGGCAAAGTGGGTCACTCCACAGGTTTGGCTCAGGAGGTGAGTGGGCAGGCAGTGATGGGCCAACAGTATATTAGGGGTATGGAGAATTTCTGAGCTTAAAGGAGTTCAGATTCCATTTGAGGATTCACTCAGAAAGCAATGATGGTATACCCCTATTAAAGTGGTAGTGTTGCATCAATTTTGGATGATTGTCCATGTTCAGATATGGTGTAGGAAGTCAGATATTGTTTCCAATATATTTTTTCCATTAAATCTGTGGTTAGAGGCAGTAATAAATTGTGTAAGAATCTATGATCTACTATAAGGAAGGTAGAGATATAGCAGGCATGGATTGTTAAGGAAGTCAGGGTGGGTAGGATTCTAGGTCTATTTGTGGAACCTTTATTTGACTCTTAGAGGGTGTCCCATTTGGGTTTGGTACTCAAGAAGAGGCAAGGAGAGTTTTGGATGAGTCATCATCTATTGTTCCCAAGAGGGGATTTTGTTAAGGATCACATTGGTAAGGCAAACATGCAGGTGCAGTATGCATCTCTCGATGATTTGGTTAGAATTATCAGACCCATAACTTGTGAAATTGGATACTGAATCTGCCTTTTGTTTGCTGCTGGTGAAATGAATGGCTGCTGTTAGGCATGTGAGTGATAAGTCCATGCCAATGGGTTGTGCCATTGCTTGTGCTACATTTGAGACATTTAGTTATTTATTACTGTGGGTATGGTAACAGATCATGGGAGAGCAGAAGACAGTTCATTATTTGGATGATTTCCTATTAACTTGTTACAGCCGAGTGATTCCTCCAGGTGTTTCTGCAGTTACATCCTATTGACACTTGTAGGTGTCAAATATTGCTTGTTCGTATCTGCATTAATAATTCCAAAACCATGCCACATACAAAGTATTACAAGATTTCATCTTAAAGCTTACACAATGGGAAACACAAGCGATGTGGCAGGGGTGCAGAGCATGAGAGTTTTTTTTGGGAGGAGAATGGTTTGCAGCTTTTTGGTCAGAAGGATGGGCAGATGAATGAGTGAAGGATGTGGCATTTTTGGGGATTATACCAATTTGGGCAGCAGCAGGTGTAATGAAGAGTAAGTTGATAAATTAAAGGGTGATGTTTTACTTGGACAACAAAGCTATACTGGAGGTGTTTACTAAGAAAACTTCTAAATTTCCATTTGTATTCTTGGTTTTATGGAAACTAGTATTGCAGAGTGTAATGACTAATTTTACTTTTTCAGTGAAGCATGTACCATTCAAGAGTAATCAGGTAGTTGACAGCTTCTTTCAGTTTCAGTATTCCAGGTTTTAGACATTTGAACCCATGGCAAAAGAGAGGCTATTAAACATTCTTGATGACGTGTGGAGCACAGAAAATCCACAGCAGGATGATTAATACAACGATCTTGGGCCAAATCTACTTGGAGGGTGTAACTTGGCCCTAGCTGGTTTTTCAAGATTTGTTGGTGCAGTAAAGAACATTGTCAGTGGAGTTAGTCATGCATAATTTAACATACAAATGGTCACTAGGGGAGGCACTAAGAACACTCAAAGTTCATTTGTCATCTCTCAGTATGGCGGTAAGGTTGGCAGGTTTGTATGATGATATAAAAGAGTGGTTGATAGTGAGAATGTTGGAAGGATGGGAAGAGGTTGAGAGACAGGAATGAAGCTGGATGATTTCTGATAACCAGACAGATTCTTAGAATCTTTTTGAAGGGATTTTGGTTGTCACTGGGCAATGCGTCATGATGCACTAGTTATGAAGTTCTGGTGGTGTTTATGTATGTGGGAGCATTTAGACTGGGTGCTAGGTACATTGTGATTAAAGGATGTATGTGTGTGTTGGATGCTGTTGTACTAATTTGGCTCAGGGTAAGGTATGCCAGTGGTTTTGCTTCAGGAAGGTGAAAGGTTGATATTCCTGGTAGGTCGGATGAATCAGTTAAGGAGAATTTTTGTGCAACAGGAAGAGGTGTTGGTTTTTCGTACTATTCAGGGTAGAGCAAACACAGCACCCTAATGTAGTAATATGGTGCATCAAGTGTTAGATTCCCAAGGAATGAATGAAAACTGGTTTTCTGCGCATTCTTTTCAAATTGGAAGAGTGTTGGACTTGACAGAGTAGGAGAAGTTGATATAAGTCATTAAGAGAGCAGGGGATTGGGCTTCTAGGGCTTACTTGGTTTACCTAAGATGAAGAGTTGGTAATGTATTCATTTGTTTGTTTTTCAGATGGCACAGTAGTTATCCTGGGGAACTCATGTATTTTGGACAGAGAAGAGAGCAGTTATGACGCCTGGAGGAAGTATGTTAGGGCTTTCAAATTTTAAGTTTGAATGGATAAAAACAGCATTGGGTGTTCTGAATATTTTGATTATTCATTTGGGAACTAACAGTTTAGGTTGGGTACCTAAAAGTCAATTGTTATCATTTATTGCTGGGGATTTAGTTACATTAAGACAATAGTATCCACAAATGGTAATAGTGTGGTCCAAAATCATAGCTAGACTAATGTAGAAACAGGCTGTTAGTTTTATATCATTAGAAAGGGATAGACATTTTCTTAAATCACAGTGTCAGTGGTATTAGGCGAGTTAGTTATTTTAGTGATTATGCATCAGGACTTGAATGATAGATTCATTTTGGTATAGGAATGATGGAATACATCTAAGAGACATAGATATGGATTTCTTTAATGTGCATATGGCCTTGACTTTTCAGAATGTTGTCAGTCAGTTGTGACAGAGAAAGGGGGAACAGACTTGGTACAGACTGGTGGATGGAGAAAGGGTTTTCAGGGTGAACCTCTCTTCTGTTCCCCCTGTCTTTGTTAGCATGTGAGATGAGCCAAGATATGCTGTCTCACAATTTTGAGACTGAGTGAGCAGAGGGTGTAATGCTGCTTGTTTCCTTTAAGGGTGAGTGGTCAGTGGTGCATATATTGTTAAAATGTTTTACAGGTGTTTTAATAAATATAAGTGAATGATCAATATTTACTGTGTTTATGACATGTAACCGAACTTCATTTATCAGTGATGTAAAATACATGTGTGTTGCCAATAACCTGGTCATGATGGGAAATGTGGTGTAGTTATTGTCTCGAAGTGCTTAGACAAAGCACATTTCATTGTGTTTTTACAGAGCAAAACAGAAAAAAACTGTTGCAGGAGTTACAAAAGATTAACTTTCTCTTACTTGGCCTAAAAGTGAAGGACTGTACACACAGTTGTGTAAACACCAACGATGGAGTTCAGTTTACATAACAAAAGAGACCTGGAAGTATAAATTAAAGTTCACAGATGTCAATGATCAGTGAGGAAAAATGTTATATGCAAAGAAATTCAAAGATGCACTAACACTAACTTATATGTAGTTAAACTGTATATTCAGATACTAGAACAGAAATACCAAAAGAAAAGAAACCCTTATTAATAATCTGCAAGAAGAAAAAAAGTTACATTACAAACTGAATGAACAGATGGAACATATTCTCAATCTAACCACTAAGTGGATAAATGTGAAGGTTAAAATTAAGTTCAAAACAATTCCTTGGTAGAAGCAAACAATAAAATAAAACAATGTCTGTGAACTCTTGCATCTCATGTTGACCCAATGCAAGAAAGCCATACTACAGTAGCAATAATGTCTTTTTCTTCAGACTTTTCCTTTTGCCTTCTATAACCATAATATAAACACCTCTATCATCCTAAGACATCACTCAATTTCACCTCACTGTCTCTAATCATATAACCCTGCATTCATTAAACTCTGTGCAGGAATAATGCTATTCATGCACGGAGCGGATCGTACATCTGTAGAACAGCAGCGCGCCTAGCATATTAATGAAGGCACACTGCTGTATTCTCTACACGGACACAAGCCATGTACGAGTGCAAGGGGCTTGTGTACAGTACGAGCAATGCTTGGACATGCCCCCGTACGGCAATTCTAAAGCAACTAACAATGTCCGCGGACACTTATCACAAGATAACTGTCTGCGGACAAAATACAAAAGCACAGCCCCCCCAAAACATAGCTCTCAACTGCCCAGATTTTCACAGAATGTCCAGACTTTTCCCTTATATTTTTGACCTTTCCTCATAAAATTCCCTCTTGTCTGGCAAATCATTGGGATGATCTAAGGATTGAAGTCACTAAATAATGACATACATTTGAGTTTCATAACTTATATCCTTCAAAAAATGCATGTTAACACAAATTGATTTATTCTAGTAGCTTTCTAAGTTTATAAGAGTAATGTTACACGTTTATTTTTTTTTCCATCCCCAATAAAATTTAAGCATAGCTGAGCGGGTGTGTGCGTTGCACAGTTATGCATAGCATAGGTTAAACATTCGATGGAGGTATATAGAACTATACAGCCAAAATAGTCAAAATCAAGTAATGTAGTGGTTAGAGCTTTCCCTTAGCAGGCAGTCATTCACGGTTTGAGTTCCAATGCATTGTGAAAACAGCACTAAAAGAATATTTTTCTAGAAATAGGTAGTGAATAATATATATTTATTAACCAGGGTAGTGTAGCAAGTCCAAATGTGAGGTGTCAGTGTAGTACAGATGCAGAACTTCCATGTAAACACAAGTGTCCCATACAGTATAACCAGAAAAGAATGTAATGTAATGAAAGCACATAAAATGACAATAATAATGATAATAATAATAATAATTGATAATAATAATGCTAATGATGATAACAATGATAGTCCATAAAACGAAAGCTGAACAACACTAAATTGTGTTCAGTTGTGCTTAGCTGGAGTAAGCATTGCTTACATTTGTATGCTTAGCAATAATTAGCATAGCTAAGCGGATGTGTGCACTGGTAAGCAGTGCTTAGCATCTACCCCTTTAAGCAATGCTTATCTTTGCTAAGCAGGTCTGCCCGTTGCTTAGCTTAGCTCAGCATATTCAAAACCATCCAATCACGGCAATGGTCTGGAAATCAGCCCTATTTAAACCTCGCAGGTGGGAATACAGCTCATAACCAGATGTATCTCTCCACTGCAGGCACTATGGCTGGTGCTGGTGAAGGTGTGCGCTTTCATGCACAGAGTTGGGGCATTCAGGAGTCCAGGGTCATGGTTGGACTCCTAGTACAAAACCATGAAGGAAGACTGCTGGAGGACCAGTACCAGGGCTCCCAATACAAAGTGGAGGCCTGGAACCATCTCACCAGTGATCTCACCAGTGCCACTGGCAACCCTTGGACAGGCCAGCAGGTCTGGCACCACTTTGCTGACTTGAAACATAGGAAGAGGGAGCTCTTGGATGGGTGGGTCCAAGATGCACAGGCGAGGAATGTCCCAGCTGTGTGCAAGTATCAATATCAATAAGTGTTTTCCAAGGTCCAGCCTGTGTATGTGATGGATAGGTATGCATAAATGTTTCTCTATCTCCTCTACAGCTGCAGATGAGAGGGCCACAAACATGGACACCCATGCCAGCAGGCTGCTAAGGCTGTGTCACAAGGCTGGTGAGTACAAATCTAGCTTGTAGTATTCATGGCAAATAAACAGAAAGGAGTAGAATGCCACCTGTCCGTATTTAAAATGGGTATGGTTTGTACTGAATAAATGAGACATTAGCAGAGTAATAGTGATGTACAAGGTATATATCAATACAAGTGTCAGTACCTGTTAATAAAAGTCAAAACTCCGGACTGGTCATATTTATTTTGGTATGTGGTGGTAATGAATTGAAATGTGTATAGTTTCTGCACAGCAACTATATCTCTGAAAGCATTAAATAATCAAGGCTCATCTGACAAAGATTGTGGAGTTGTAAAACAGGAGATTAACTATATGAAATGTTTCATGCACCAAGATCTGATAACTGAAATGCAATGTTGTGTTAACCAGTGCTTTCAAGACTGTGCTATGTCGAAGTATGAATACACAGTATCTGCCATGCATGAATGTCAGAATTACAAGGTCAGATTATACAACCAAGAGAGTATTAGACATAATAAAACAGTGAAGCACGAGACAACAGTTTCTCAATAGCTCATTCTGATGAACTACAAGCTTTGTTCTAATTTATGCACAAACAGGCATGGTTTGAATCCTGGGAGTGGTAGTAAGCTGAATACATATTTTCACTCACGAATATGTGAATATGTGTAGAAACAGTCAGATAGTGTTAACAGAAATTTCCTCCAATGTTCTGCCAGGTAAGAAAAGGTATATCTTGGCTGTAAGAAGGCTGTAAGTATGCACTGTGCATGATATCCACTGTCCAAACCCAAGGTTGCAAATGACAGCAAGATAAATACATACACCAAGTAGTCTCCTCCAAGAAATGTCCCTCAAGTGTCATGCTATTACAGCTAGTGGTCACTGCCACCCACACTCAGGGTGACTGATATAAATCATGGCAAAGTATGGCAGTAGTGCAAACACACACACACACACACACACACACACACACACACACACACACACACACACACACACACACACACACACACACACACACATACAGTAACCCTGACAATGTGAATATGGGTAGAAACAGTCAGGTAGTGTTAACAGAAACTTCCTCCACAAGTCTGCCAGGTAAGAAAAAGTATAAAGTAGCTGTAAGAAGTCTGTAATTATACACTGTGTACAAACATACCAATGCCCAACCCAAGGCCATAGGGTGATGTAAAGTGGGGTAATACCTGGAGAGTAATGATTAGAGCAATAATCATTAAAGTTGTGAGCAATTGAAGCCTATACTGTTGTTAACTGACATCTCTCTCTCTCTCCCCCACCCTATCTGCACCAATAATCTAAACACATAAGTCAATGGGCATGTTTTTCACCAAACCTACTATTGGGACATGTGTCCTATTGTTCTACAAATATTTAAATGTTTGATTATTAATGTTCCCTATTCAAATACTATCATTGGTGGCCTGTTGCTATCAATGTAACCTGCATGCCATTATAATGCCCACTGTGGTTCCATATATGCATGTGTTCTGTTTGCTATATCTATATATATATATATATATATATATATATATATATATATATATATATATATATATATATATATGTATACTCACAACATGTAGTGGAGTTGTACCTCAGAACCATACCCCCGACCTTTTACTGCAACAAACCTGTGCAAAGGCTGTCAAAATGGGGGGTCAATGGGCCCAAACTACGGACATATTTTAAATATTGCCCTTATCCCACTGTCTCCAGCAGCCACTGTCCTGCTTTGCAAAAAAAAAAAAAAAATCAGTCCTGCCAAGTCTTGAACCCAGGGCCCTGTACACCACAGTCAGAGTAATGCACCACTCCACCACATGAGCCCTAGAAAATAATGATGCTTGTTCAAACATATCAGTCCGTAGAGTCAGTCAACAGTAGGGAAAATATTCTGTAGAATCAGTCAGGTTTTCTATATATACATGTATGTATATGTCTATATGTATATATCTATAGAGATACATATATGTGGACAAATCTATGCAACATATATATATATATATATATATATATATATATATATATATATATAGAGAGAGAGAGATCTAAAATATGTACATATATACATGCACATATGTATAGAAAAGTAAATAAATACATACATATGCAATCTGATGGTCATGCTGCTCAATGTTATATGTCTAACTCTCAACATGCACTAACTCAAAGCACTCCTTAAAATGGAGCACATCAACATTTGTGTTGTAACAGAGATCTGGTTCAAGGCAACAGAAAGCACCCCATGCACTACCAGGCAGTAACTCATTCCACACCTTCTAGACCTAGAACTTGAACTGAAGCTCCAAAGGTGGTGGTGTTTCCAAATTCATAAAGGATGTACACACTTCTAGACTGGTAGCCCAACATAACACATCAGAGATACTGCAGGTGCAGCTAACATTGGGTAAGACAGCGATTCAGGTCATAGCCTGCCATAGGTCCCCAACCATGCCCCAAGACTCACACTCCATGTTCCTAATCACCAGGGAGAATATAATCACCAGGGAGAATATTAGGGTGCAACCTAACAATATCATACTGGTTGACCTCAACTATCCCTCCATTAACTGGGAAAGCTACTCATGTACCAATGCACTTGCCCAATGGTTCCTGGAATTCACTAATTCCAATGACTTGGACCAGCTTGTTCTTACCCCCACTACAGGTTACAACATCCTTGACCTGGTGATTAACATGGGCAACTGCTGCTGTACACCAATAATCAACTCCTCTCTGGTTAGATGTGACCACAAACTAATCACCTTGGAATCCCCCCCCCCCCCGCAAAGGTAACCACCATGAAAAACCTTTCTAAAGGAAACTTTGGGCTCGTACAAACAGAGCTAGCTAACTTTACAGCGCCCATGCAAATGGAGAATAGTTGCATGAGAGCCGAATCATACAACATTGCAATGCATGAACACAATTCTGCCATACCCAATAAAAGCAAGACGCTCCCCTTGAAAAAAAGGAAGCCAATCTGGTGGTCCCCTGCCATAAACAAACTCTACAACAGAAAGAGGAAAGTGATGCATAATAAGGTGAAATCCCAGGACTGGAAAAACTCCCTTACCACCCTCAACAAAAAGTTGAGATCCCCCATCAAATCCTCCAAAGCTAACTATGAAAACAGAATTGCAGCAGATAGTAAAGACAACCACAAGGCCTTCTACAGTTATGTAAAGAATCTCCCTGGAAATACTCAGATTTGCTCTGAGGTACAACACAATGGTACCTCCTATACTGAGCCAACAGATTTTGTCAATATACTGGCTGACAGATTCAGTGCCAACTTTACCCCTTCCCCCCGAAGGACCATTCACAATACCAGTAGATTGCCAGGCACCCAGTATTACTGCTGCACAGGTTAAAACAGCACTGTCCAAGGCCAAGAATACAGCAGTTATGGGGCCTGACAATATCCCTGGCTGTGTTCTACATGAACTACAGAGTGAACTGCACCTCACCTGTGTGCCCTGTTCAATCACAGACTCATGTCCCTACCGAATGGTACACTGCTGCAGTCATCCCTCCCCACAAAGAAGGAGTGACTGCAGACCCTGGGAACCATCTCCCCATCAGCCTGATGAGTCTGTTATGCAAAGCTATGGAACACATCATCATGAACCTAATAAACAGGGATATAGGAAATCCTCAGACTCTGGATCCCACACAGTTTGGTTTTGTGAAGGGTAGGTCAGGCCTGCTCAATCTGGTTGACTTCTTTGAGTCAGTTACCAGAGCTGTGGATGAAAGCAAGGTGTTTCATACAGCCTCCCTGGATCTGGCCAAGGCCTTTGATACCATTCCCCACTCAGGAATCATGGATAAACTCACAAAGCTAGGCATCAACCCCTATATCACTAGGTGGGTTGCAAACTGGCTCACAGATAGAACCCACAGTGCGAAAGTAGCTGACTCCAAGTCAGACTGCTGACCAATAATGAGTGGAGTCCCACAGGGTTTGGTCCTGGGTACTCTCCTGTTTGGTATCTACATCTCTGAAGTCCAGGGCAATACGAAGACGCATGTTGGGAGTTATTATTAACTCCACAACTGATGTTGCCATCCTACAGAAAGACCTTACTGAGTCCAACGACTGGTATTAGAACCATGGCCGTAAGTTCACTGACAAAAAATGTGTCATCATCCCATTTGCGAGAAACCAAGTTCTCATGACTTACCACATCAATGGTAGCCCCCTTAACACAGAAGGTGTTATAAGAGATCTGTGAACACAGGTTGACAGCAACCTTTCCCTTGTCCACCACATTGACACTGGGGTGAGAAAGCCCTTCTATGTGGTACATCTCATTACTAAGGCTTTTGTATCCAGGAAGAAATAGGTCATTGGCTCCCTCTACTCTTCCCTAATTAGGCCACTTCTCAAGAACAATGCCCCATTTGGCATGTACCTCACTAGACACTTGTAACAACTGGAGAGGCTGCAAAAGTACCTCACAAACAGGATCTTAGACCTTAAACACTTGTCCTGTATGGACAGAGTCCAAAAACTCCAACTATTCTCTGTCTCATATTGCCTACTTAGAAGTAATCTCTGCTTGACTTACAAAGCTATGTCTTACTCAGCTCTGTTACAAATGCTACAGCTAGAGAAATCCCAATCCCTCTATACCACACACTCCACAGACCTCAACCTCATTACCACAATCAACACAGCATGCTGGAGGGACAGGTTCATAACCCAGAGAGTGGCCATGCTATGGAATACACTTGCCATACATGTCAAGCAAAACACCTCACTGGCCCTCTTCAAGAGAAATCTTAAAGAGTGGGTGGGAAATACAAAATCCACCCCAGGGATCACTCCAGTGACTCTACTCAACAGAGGCACTGTGTGCTAAGGTCGGATGCACGATATATATAGAGAGAGAAATATAGATACGCATACATATATAGATATATACATATATGTGCTCAAAACATCAAAACATGTAGTGGAGTTGTATCTCAGAATCATACCTCTCATACTCTTGGTGCAACAAATCTGTCCAAAGGCTGTCAGAATGGGGGGACAATGGGCCCAAACTAGGGATCTCTTTTAAATATTCCCCTTATAAATGCAGAAAGTTGCCAGAGTAACACAGTTTGTTCCAGCATACATATTCTGATGGCTGTGAGGTCTGAAAAAAAAATATATGTCATAATTTACTGACAGAAATCCCCATATTATCACAGTGATTTACCAGAGAAATGAGACTAAGCTGTAAAACAGACCAGACATATGAGCAATAAACCTGGACATCCTGAAACAATCCAGCCAGTTGAGAGGCATGCTTAGAACCTCTTACTGCAATGAAACTGGACCAAGGTTGACAATGTGGTGGGTGGAAGCCATGAAAATGGGGACATATCTGAAATAGTGGTGTAGATAAGCTGACACAGTTGCTGCAGCCACACCCTCCTGTCTGCTGTAACATATATTCACTGAAATAGCACAAGTAATTGAAATAGCAAATCTGCTATGGGGAATTACACATGTATTTGTAAATATAGCAGGCACTGCAGGGATGTAAAAGCACCGAAAAATAGACAACAGTGTGAAAGTGCATACCCATAACCAATTCCACCACAGTCACAATCACATACTGGTAAGTCAAGTGCGCAGCAGAGTATACAGACTGTGTGAACAAATACATCATTGTTTGCTGCTCACACACTACCCCTACATATACTGGGCCAATTCACAGTGTAGTCCGAAACCTGACCATGGTACAGGACATGTCTCAGTCTGACCCTACAAACACATGCAGCCAACAGACCAGCAGAAACTGGAGCAGCATGTACAGTCAGATAAAAAGTGAGGCATAACACTTACATCTACCCCCCTCCATACACAGCTCAAATAACATATACACATGACATGTCTACACAATCCTGACAGTCTTTCAACAATGGCCAAACATACACAAATTTCTCAAATGTATGGTTCACCTCAGAATGTACAGGATCAGGACTCATATCTATGGCCTCTTCCCTGTAACATGTCTGTGGGTCTACGTCATCACTGGTATGGTAGCAGGAAAGAAGGCAAGAAATGATGATACTAAATACTTCTGAGCCTCATAGTGCATGCCATCTGGACAAAGCCTGACATCATTTGGGGACAGAGGCACAAACACAGGTGTAGATTGGACATACTGCTGTCATAAACTGAGACAGTTGCTGATGTAAGAGTATTTGTTGTAACATATCCTTTATGAGGAATATGAAGTCAGTAATACCAATGGATGTTAGTATTTACTGTCTGCATTCCCCAGAGTCCCTGACTGATTTTCCAAGGACAATAACTGTCTGGGGAGCAGACAAAACACAACAGGCAAACATGTGGCCGGTCTGTGGACAGCATGCCAGTGGACAGGTATGTCAGAGACATATCACTGTCAGACATTAAGTCACTCAGTAAATGCATGTCCACACAAACCCTGTAAATCTATCAACCCACCATGTGTATAACAGCACTGATGACATAGAATCTGTTCACAATTCTGGAGATATGGCTCCCATGTTGTTGGGCTGTCTCCAAATGTCCTGTTCTGTGAAGTATTCCCACCTACTGCCTGTGAATCTGTAGACCACCACCTCTGTAATGTCCCTCACAGAGGTCTGTAATGCCCTCTCAAAAGTGACATGGAGGTCTCCACCATCCTGATACCCTTTCTGGCTGCATCCTACATAAACACAGGCATGGCTTTTCAGACCCATTCAGCAGTGTAGTCTACCACAGCCTGAGCAGCAGTGTCATCCCATCTGCACAGGGGACAGACAGAGAAAGTAGATAGCAAATAGGTTATGCATTAGGATGAATGTTCTGAAGGATAAAAGTCTGAAACTGAAATGTATGCAATTGCTACATGACAGCAGTCCTCAGTGACATGACCAAAACACAGTACTCTACAGTTAATATAATAATATCATATTAATATCCACTAGGAGATACATCAAAACATTACAGCTCAAACCCCAAGAACAAGAAGATAGTGAAGTACTCAGAGTCCCAGCTTTACATGCAGGGGGGCATGGTTTGAGTACTGAATTTTTCATGGAAAAGCAGTGTTAAAAGTACTAATTCAGTAATACAATATGTGTCATTTTTTTGCAACCAATGTACTATAGCTGGTGTAACATGCAAGTGTGAGTGCATATGACATGTGATACTACTCGTGTATACATAAGTGTCCCATACAGTATAGTCACACCCCTTGCTACTGTAATGACACAACATAGAATCATGTTCTGTAAAGGAAATCAAATACACTTACTAAATGATGTCATTACTCTGCTATTTCATAAGACTGGAATGTGATCAATGGTTACCAGGGCTGAGCTATTCTTAGCAGGTTTAAGCATTGCTCAAAAATAAATGCAGTTAGCTCAGCTGAGCAGATTTGCACACTGGTAAGCATCGTTAAGTGAAGCCTACACAGGTTAAGTGCCTATTGATTTAACCATATGTTAGCACCGCTTACCATAGCGCAAACCCACAGAAACCCACTTACAACTGCTTAAAACTGCTTTAATCACTCTGTTTCCATCAGCATCTGTTCTGCCCAGAAACAAAATAAACAGCCCTTGCAGGACTTGAACCAAGGACCCTATACACCATAGCAACAGCAATTTACCACTAAGCCATCTGAACTACAGCAACGACTAATGTTTTTTCAAACATACCATGCATTACAGCCACTTTACAATAGGGAAAAGACACTGTGCAATCAGGAGTGATTGAACTCTACAGATATATGTATGAAAATAAACATATACATATATATATAGACAGAGATATGTATGGTGATACATATATAACAATATGTAGATATATTACCAATAAATACTGATATATATATATATATATATATATATATATATATATATATATATATATATGTGTGTGTGTGTGTGTGTGTGTGTGTGTGTGCATACATGTTTCAAAATGCCCATACAAAAATATGCTGCTGATAGACCACCCATAACTGGGGCAGCATTTTACAGTCGGATAAAAAATGGACCAATGCCACTGACATCTGCACTCCAGTCAAAATAATATGTAAACAGTATGCTACTACAAAAACATGATAAGCCATACACAATGGCCAGACATACAATGACCTCTTAGCAAATAAACTAACATGACTGAAGATAGTAAAATGAAAAACAACCAGCCAGTAATTCAAAGAAGTTTATTATACTCTGATGTCTTGGCCAAAGCCTTCAAGGAGTGAAACATTACAAGAAATACTTGCCTTACATACAAGAAGCAATTAACACTTATACTTACATATTTAAATACACAGACTCCAATTACACTCCTCATTTAACCCCTAGGGGATAAAGTATGACATTTATGGATATAAACTGATTCTGTACATAACAATTGTTCTTATATGACTGTTTGATCAAACTGAGAAACAGACATTTTCAGAAACAGTACATTGTAACCCACTACTGTCCCCATGGTGAGATTTATAAAAATGTACAGCTACAGAACTGTCTTTTTTCTTACCAGTAATATCTCTAACATGTTCTAACAGCTTAGTTTTAAAACACATCTTACTCTCCCCCACATAAAATATGCTATAAGGGCATCTAAGAGCATCCTCTATACATTGACCTCTTGAATGTACATAGTTCCACATGTTGTCCATCCCTTGCCATCAGCAGGAATGGCAGTGCTAAATAATGATAGACCATACCTATCAACTTCTTACTGCATGACATCTGGACAAAGCCTGACATAATTGGGCAACATAGGCCCAGAAACATGGCCATACTTGGAATATTGCTGTTATACACTGAGAAAGTTGCTGTTGTTACAGAGTTTGTT
The DNA here is from genome assembly GCF_019279795.1 of Protopterus annectens. Classification (NCBI taxonomy): domain Eukaryota; kingdom Metazoa; phylum Chordata; order Ceratodontiformes; family Protopteridae; genus Protopterus; species Protopterus annectens. The sequence goes on from NC_056737.1 coordinate 1,466,054,771, forward strand.
GTAACGTATCCTTTCTGAGGGATATGAAGGCAGAAACACAAGCTGATGTTAGCATTTACTGATTGCAATCACCAGAGTATGCTACTGATTTGCCAAGGACAACACCTATCTGGGGAACAGACCAAACATAACAGGCAAACAACTGGCTATTATGTGGATACCCCTACAGTTGAGAGCTATGCAGACACAGAACTTTGTCAGAATGAAACTCATGCGGAAGTAGCATCTTCAGACTAACCCTGTTAAACTAGCAGTATGCAAACCATATAATAGCAATACTCACTTTCTGCCCCTAAGTGTTGAACCTTCTCCACCATTTAGTTTGCTTGTCTCCACAAGTCTTGTTGTAAGAGGTATTAGCTCACATGCCTCCAGGATGTCTTCCTCACAGGTAAGGGAAAGGGTCAATGCCCACATGGAGTACTCAGTTATAGGAGTGTGTTGCCATGAAATTGGCTATTGCAATAACTATACAGCTGATCTGCATGCACTTAGCTACTGGAGAACACCAACTGGTGCACTGGCCATCACATGGTCATGAGCATTACCTACAAAAGTCAAGCTGCCATCTATTCAAACCACCTCTATCATAGATAGTGATACAATTGAAAACAGAAGGACTGAATACAAAGTATTTCACCAAATCCACTTAAAAAGGTATGTGAAACAAGTAAGCATGTAACTGAATGCAGTAGGTAGTCTGTAATAATGGAAAATAGGAGTTTGAAAAAATATGTCTCAGCCGGACTTGCTGTACTGATGTATTGCTGAACAGCACCAATGGCCATAGCATGTGGCTCTGTCTGCAGTGACAAAGATCACAGCTCAGGCCCCTGACTAAACCCAGGAAAGGACAGCTGACATTTGCCAACTACTGCAGTGTCTGTCAAACACCACTGACTGTAGGCCAGCTACTGGGATGTTGTACATATCCACATGTTACCTGTGAATATAACTATGATACACATTTTGTCTTGTAAATATAAGACACCTATACAGAGCATGTGCATAGTAAAGTACTGTTGCAGAAGTGTGTTGAAATGCATGTGATATAGTGAGTTCATACCATTCAACTGTACAGTCTTATAAGCACATGTGTGCCTGATATCTGTAGTCACTTATGCATAGAGTTGTGTTATGTTAAACAAACCATTGTCAGGTCTGTTAACAATGACAACATAACATAATAGCCTAGATATGAATGTGGGGCATCCTCCAGGTTAGCACTGTGATAGCAAAGCCTACTGTGCAATTAATTTACTTATCTATGCATATAAATAAGTTGTGCATGTTCTACTTGTGTGTAATATCAGTTTCAGTGCATACAACAGACATAAATGTTTACATGTACTGGTTGTGGCATTGCTATGATAATGATATGGGTAGTAGAATAGGCATGATTATCAGGTTGTAATCGGAGAAATGTGCAACTGTGTTATGACCCTCTGTCCATGCCTAGCATACATAAATGAGACCACAGAAATCTTTTCAACATGTTTCCCACCTTGAATGTGACCCATAACCTGTACAATTCTACTGACAAACAAATATGTTAGGGAAGAAAATTTAACACATAAAAAAGTACTATAAACTGGTTGCATACATGTGCACGTGCATAAACCACTACTTAGTTGATGCACCTCTTGCAGTAATCACAGCATTCTTTTTTTGGTTACACACATGCCATCAATTAACAAGACTCTGATTAACCTCAAAAAATGTTCAACTGTCCTAGTAGGATTTGACATTTACCCAGTTGCCTGCTACAGCAAAAGACATGTTTGGCAGAGAGCTTAAAAACCATTGAAGGGATCCCATTGTGGAAAGGTATCAGTCAGGAGAAGAGTAGAAAAAGTCTCCACAACACTGGATATACCATGGAATACAGTGCAGACAGTCATCAGACAGTGGAGAATATATGGGACAATAGTGACACTGCAAACACCTGGACGTCCATCCCAAATGGATGACATGACAAGATGACAACTGGCCATGGAGGCTGCCAGGGGACCTACAGCAACACTGAATGAGCTGCAGGAATGTCTGCCAAGTACTGGGTGTGTACCATATATAACAACAATCTTCTGTATTGCCCATATGTCGGCCCTATGGGGTAGGGTTGCTAGATGAAAGCATTTTCATACACAGAAAAACAAAACATACAGGGCTGGAAAAACATTGCCAAACAGTACATCAAGTCTCCAAAAAGCAGACATTGTGTCATGGTCTGATGACACCAATGTTAATCCTTTGGCCACAATTCCAAGAAGTATGTTTGGCCCAAAACAACACTTTGCATCACCAAAAAAAAAAATCCCCCTGGTGAAGCATGGTGGTGGCAGTATCATGCTGTGGGGTTGCTTTTCAAAAGTTGGAACTGGGCCTCTACTCATGATGGAGGGAATTATGAACAGTTCCAAATACCAAACATTTTTGTCCCCAAGCCTTCAGTCATCTGCTCGAAAGCTGAAGAAGAAGAGAGATTTTATCTGTCAACATGACAATGACCCCAAGCATACATCCAAATCGACAAAGGAATGGCTTCACCAGATGAAAATTACAGTTTGGGAATGTGCGAGGCAGTGGCCAGACCTACATCCAAGAGAAAATCTGTGGGTTGCCCTGAATAGGGCTGTGAGCAGGTACATATTGCCTACTGAAAGACAACAACAGCAAGTCTCCATGGGGCCTGATAACATCCCTGTCTGCATCCTACATGAACTCAGGCAAGTGCTCACAGATCCATCACACACTGTAGTCAAACACAGCCTCGGCAACATCCACACCTCATTGACATGGAAGATTGCCACTGTCGTCCCTCTACACAGAAATGAATGGGGAATAGAGGTTTATGCAATTAACTGTCCATCATTGGGGGGAATATGACACATCAGAGCCAGGAGTGCAATAGGTGTTTCACTGTTTATGTCTTCCAGGTGGGATACAGCACCCCCAAAATCCATCCTACAGTGCAGCAGAAACATCTGAAACAATTGACACCATTGTCAACCATTCTGAAGTCATGTTTGGCTGTACTCAGGAACATCTGCGGGAGCAGACTGCCCTGTGGAATGACCTAGTCCACAGGGTAAATGATGTCGGCCTGCACACAAGAACCTATGGGCAGGTCCGGCATTGTGCTATTGAACTCATACATAATGCCCAGTGAAGGGCTGCTGCCATAGCCAGAGAAGTAACAGCCACAGGGCCCAGTCATGCAGGCCCCATTGACACCCACCAAACAGTTCCTCGCCAACCTTGGTGTACCCACCCTAAGCACATAACATCTTGCTGAATCCAGCATTGTGGATGTGGGTACCCCCCACACAATGGACAAGGACCGTACAGATAAGGCCCTAGTGGACATTAATAGAGTACTGTAGCATACATACTTGTATCTGTACAGTATCTACATGCATATGTCAGATAAGATAGTAGTTGTGGATGGGGTTTGGTAATGCACATAAGTGCACATCTATGCTGATGGGCAGCATATTTCGTAGTACTTGGGGTTGTACTGTCAATGTGCAGAAATGCTGCTTCCACCCTGTACCAAGGCCACGTGTGAGTCTGTTGACAGTACCTCTGTCCCACACCTATTTAGCTCCCTCTGGTCTACAAATGGGACAGCAGCCTGTAGCTGGGGAGTATGCAATTGTTTTGTTGTGCTTTGCCAATACACACCTAGTCATATTGCTTGATGTCCATGTTCACTTGTGGTATGTTAACTGTAGTGCAACACAGTGGTCACCATGGGGGCTTATCTGAAGGGTAATGTAACATTCCTGCAGCATACATCACAACCAGCCAGTGCAAGACATTTGGACAGAGACCAATAAACTGGGGGGACAAATGGGCTACAGTAGGGACATGTATGACACATTAATCCTATACAGTGGATACCATAGTGTACACACCCCTGTCACGATGCAACCTGGTTCTGATATAAACAATGAGAGGCCACAATATTACATTCCACACCTTTTCCAACCTGTAATGTCACCATGACATGAACAATTAACTTTCAAAACTCAATGATATGTTTGACCACCAAATATAGGGTATACAAATCTTATAATACACTGGATGCATATGTGTGCACACCCTCCAAACAACACATTGCAGGAGCAGCTTGTGATGTACTGACAGCATTCAGTCTGCTTGGGTACACACCTGCCATCAAGTACAGGGACTCAATGTAACAATGAATAAGGGTCCACTGTCAGAGCAGTGTATTCATGACATTTGCTCAATCGCCTGTACCAGAAGCTGCCATAGCTTGCACACATCTTACAAAGCATCATAGGGATCTCACATTTGAAAGGTATCAGTCAGGTGTAGGGTACAACGACATTAACACAGCATTGCATATGCAATGGAACACAGTGGAGACAGTCATCAAAAGGTAGATTAAATATGGGACAACAGTGCTGTTGAAAAGAACCAGATGCCCTTCCAAAACAGATGGAAGGACATGTTGAGAACTGGTCAGGGAGGCTGCCAGGAGACATGAAGCAATACTGAGGGACTTGCAGGACAGCCTGGCAAGTACTGGTTGTGTAGTTCATGTGTCAACACTCGCCTGGATTCTGCATAAGTCTGACCTTTGGGGTAGAGTCAGTAGATAGAAGTATTTACCCACACCAAACACCATGCAGGACTGTGTACAAATAGCAAAACATAACACCAGGTCCCCCAAAGGCATGTGTTGAAATGTTTAATGGTGTAATGAGATCCAGGTTCAAACTTACAGCCACTATCCCTAAAGCTACATGTGGTGCACAAGCAACACCTCACTTCACCTGAAGACCACAATCCACATGCTGAAGCTCACTGGTGGCAGTGCCCCGCTTTGGGGTTGTTGTCCATTATCTGGAACTGGGCCTGTAGTCATGGTGGAGAGAATTATGAACAGTTCAAATAACACTCACATGTGGGCCAAAGACATCAAGCTTCTGCAAGATGGCTGAGGATGGACAGGGGTTTCAGTTTCCAACACAACAATGACCTGAAGCATACATCCAAAGCTACCTAAGAATGGCTCCACATGAATACAATTAAGGCTATGCATTGGGCCAGACAAAGACCAGACTTAACACCAATAGTAAACCCCCAGCGTGACCTCCAATGTCTGTGCACATGAGCTGCCCTTGCCAGCTGACAGAGTTGGGGGATTTTGCAGGGAAGACTGTCAAAATAATGACAAGTCAAGATGTTCCATGCTGATACTCCCCTTCCCAGGAAGAGTGACTGCTGTAGTTCACTTAGCAGGTGTTTCAAAAAAGCATTGGTTTAAGGGCATCCACACCTATGCAACCACTATACTTTACACATCTCACTCAGTATATTTCACAACTAACACATGTTTGTTTCTCGATTGGATTGAACAGGTCATATGTCACATTTAAAGTGGGTAATGTTTTTGAATGCAGTATTGTGGTCCCATTTTATATGATACAAGAGCCTGCCATGTTAAAAAGGGTGTGTACACCTATCATATCCACATTAAGCTTAGAAGGTTGTTGGTGTAACAGGATTTGTTTGAATATACATTCACTGCTGGTGATGAGGTCTGCAAATCAAATGTATGTCATTAATTAGTGACATCAATCCTCATATGATTCCAGTTATGTGTCGGACAAATACATAAGGGTTGTGAAGAACAGAGAAAACATATGTGCCAGACATCTACACATTATTTAATGATTTATACAGCTGTGAGGTATGGTCTACAGTAGTTGCCACTGTGCTATACAGGTGAACATCAATAATGTGTATATGGGTGCAGTGTGTGCTAGGGGAATGGGTGTCACCTACTAACAGTACTCATGCATGCTAGAGATGTATAAGGATTCAGAATGGTGGCAATGCATGATGATGAGGGCTGTGTGTCATGCATGTTACCTTTTGGGTAATGTGAGGTCTGTGTAATAGCTTTGTGCCATCTCACCTGTAAGTGTCTGTGTGCATTTCTGTGTGTATGGCAGCCAACCATAATGTACAGGTATTAATATACATTTACTGTCTTCCCTTCACAGGTGGCAATAGGCGTCAGGGTCCCTCCTTCTTGGGAACTGATGTCAGTGTCTCCGCAGGCTCTGACAATGATGATAGCCATAGGGAGGTACAGGTGGGGTTGTCAGAGGATAAATCTATGTCATTGGATATCATCCCACTGTTGTCCACCCCATCCCTGCACACAGTCACAATGCCAGCAAATACCCCATCACCAGTGGCCATAGATGACAGTGGTGGCATGAGACAGGCAAGTTTGGTGACTATGGTAAGTGTGTCTGTAGACACCAGCCATAGCCAGATAACAGGCGAGGTCCAACAAAGGTGGATGGGCAGGGTTGCTCGAAGGGGAACTGCTGCCCGTCATGCCCCTGTCACAAGTGCCCCAGCAAGTGTCACCAGATGCATGTTTCAGACCATCATGGAGGCATAGGCATGTAGTGAACATAACACAAGACAACTTCTAAGGGTTTTAAATGCCATTCTTCCTGCTATGCATGATGAGCTCCATAATCGTGCTGATGCCAACTGTTATTATGCTGAGGTCATGCATAGACAGCTGGGTGAGATGGTGGCAATCCTCATCTGTGGAATGTCAGTCCTTGAACATGGAATGTCTGTGATAGAGCATGTGTTGGGAGTTGTCCATCAGCCATGTGGACATAGGACAGCAGCACGAACAGGTGATGTCCACGTGGTCATGCAGCTTCTCGCTCCCATAGTGATAGTACCAACAGCAGGACTGCGGGGGCATTGCTGACCATGCCACAATGCATCATGGGCACATGGTCCTGGCCAGTCCCAATGGGGGCATGGATTCAGCAGACAGTAGTCACCATCAGCGAGTAGTAGTGCATCTGGTCTTGTCCCTGGTAGTGCCAGTGGGTCCCCTTGCAGGCGCAGTTCCAGTGTCCATGGCTGGAGACAGTAAACTGCACAACCTGCCATGTATGATCCACATCTGTCCAACATACCCCTGTGTAGGGCAGCCATATGATGTGACTGTGTGCATAGGTTCATAGGTTGGTACTAGGCTATTGGCCCTAGGGCCTATACAAGCCTAGCCATAACAATTCCCTGGATATTTCTTTCCACAATATTTACTCCCCTGGACCCCTGTCTAGCAGAACAACTGACATGATCCCTGGGGAGTATTTCCTATCTACCATCCAATCATCAAGATTCCTTTTGAAGAGGGCCAAGGAGGCACTCTGCTTGACATGTATGGGCAGTCTATTCCAGAGTATGGGGAGTCTCTGTGTCAGGAACCTATCCCTCCAGCATGTTTTGTTCATTGTGATGACAAGGTTTAGATCTCTAGAGCATGTGGCTCTGAGGGATTGTGATTTCTTTAAATGGAGCATGTCCAACAGCTCAGGGTTTGACATTGCCTTATATGTTAAGCAGAGATCACCTCTGAGTAGACGATATGCCACAGAGTATAGCTGGAGTTTTATTAGACGGTTAGCATAGGGCATCTGCTTTAGGCCTGTGATTCTTTTAGTGAAGTATTTTTTGTGGCCTTTCCAGCTGTTGCAGATGTCTTGTGAGGTACATACCAAATGGGGCATTGTACTCTATAATGGGTGTAATGAGGGATGAGTACAGTGGGACAATGACCTCCTTTTTTCTTGATGAAAAGCCCTTAGTGATGAGGTGTGCCATACACACACAAACATCACCATCACAGCCAAGTCACCTCCAGACTTACACACATCACCTGTGCATGGCCCATTTAATGAACAACCCCCAAACACACACAAATGATGTCAAGCAAATGGCCCAGCCTAGGCACCTGGCAAACCCACACCACACCCTGTGCATATGATGATACCTGTGCCACATAACTGTCATCCATACCATCGATGCAGGGACATGCTAATATGGGCCTGATGCACAGGGTGAATTTAGTACAGTTTGGCAATGTAATGCTGTGTAAAGTGTTGTCAGCCAGCATGTTTAATAGTTACATATCCAAGAGTATAGCTGTCCACTCATGATGCATTTTTTTTTATTAATGCTGACAGAATGTGGTCTCCATAATGTATTCTGTTTGTCTTCTAGGTGTCTGTGTGTCAGCAGGATGTGGCCCTGCAGACATTATCTACAAGGATTATGGCAGTGTGGTAACACATTGAGTGTGTCATATCCAGGGTACAGCTGTAAACAATTAACAGGTCTGTATAACAATTTTTGCATGTGCCATGTAGCTTTTAGGGCTGACGGGTGTATACAGGTAAGTGTATGGTGGCTGACATCAGCAGTTCTTGTACAGTGGACAATGGTAAGTGTAGTGGGTGGAACACACCTCAGATTTGTAAATCCCACACACACCCAGAGTGTATTGTGTTGACCCAACACGCAGAGAATACTGCTCTCACACACACACACACACATACACACACACACACACACACACACACACACACACACACACACACACACACACACACACACACACACACACACACACACAAATGCACACACACACACACACACACACACACACACACACACACACACACACACACACACACACACACACACACACACATACACACACACAATCACAATTGCTAGACTTGGGTTTGAAATCCCTGTCCATCTAGTTAGTGGTAGTACAGTACTATGCAGTTATCACAGGTGGCACAGAGGTCATAGTGTGTTGAGTTTCTAAAGTACATGTATAGTAAGTAACATCACGTGCCTTTGTAAGATATGGAAATGGGTGATGTAGTGGGTGGGACAGGTCTCATACTAATGTCCTGCACGAGAGTACACACTCCCAAACACTGCTATACACATCAATTCACACACACGTGTGCCAGCAATATGATTAAGAGCCATGCCTCTCTAGCTGCTCATTCCATACTGTTACATAGCTGTTGCACACAGCACAGGGATTACAGGTCTGCAGAGTGTGTACAGATACCTCCATGGTTGATGTAAAAAGTGGCCCTCATACAGTGGAAGGTAGGATGTGTGCAGGGAGTATGATGGCCTACAATTGTAATACTTTGCCACTCACTGGATATATTCATCACTCAAACACACACACACACACACACACACACACACACACACACACACACACACACACACTCACATTTGCCAGGACTGAGATTCATAGAATCATGTATTCATAGGTATGTACCAGGCTAATGGGCATGGAGCCATGACAAGCCTAGCCTATGGGAGTACCCTGGCATTATGCAATCTGACTGTGTTTATCGATCATTGCCACTTGAGTGATGGTCACAATGACAGTTAAATCCCCCATCCGCTCATCCAGATTTCTCTTGAAGAAGGCCAGTGAGGTGCTTTGACATATATGTGACATGTATTGCATTGTATGTTCACTCGCTGGGTTATGTACCTGTCCCCCAGCATGTTCTGTTGATTGTGGTAATGAGGTTGAGGTATCCATGGCATGTGGTGCATACAGATCAGAGTTTCACTAGATATGGCATTCCTAACACAGCCAGCCACACATGGCATTGTCAGTCAAGCATTAATTGCCTGTAAGTAGGCAAGATGTGGCCAAGAACACTTGGAGCTATTGCACTCTGTCCCTATAGGACAGTTGTTTGCAGGCTTGATCCTATTTGTGAGGTACACTTGCAACATCCACAGTTGTTGCAGGTGTCTAGTGAGCTACATGGCAAATGGGCCATTGCACCTGCTGGTTGGCCTAATGAGGAGAGAGTAGAGGGAGGCATTGAACTCTTCCTTTCTGGATGACACACTCTTACTTATGAAATGTGCCACATGGAAATTATTTCTGTCCATCATGGCAAACACATAGATTCCACACGGGATTGTGACATATTTCTTTCCATTCAGCCTAAGGCCAGTGTTCTGACAACAGTCGAATGTCTCAGTGGTGCCTTTATGCAGGATGTCAACATGATATGGGGATGTACACATAGCACCACCTTGCAATTGTCTGCGAACATTCTCAGCCATGGTCCCTTTGTGTTGTTCTGGATGACAGAGGCATACATGACAAACATAAGGGGACCCATGACCAGACCCTGTGGTACTCCACTTGTGACCGGTTAGCAGTCTGACATGGAGTCTGCTACCTTCCCATTGTGGGTCCCATGCATGAGCCAGTTTGCAACCCACCAAGTGACATAGGAGTTGATACCTAGATGGCAGTGCTTGACCAGGATTCCTGAGAAGGGAATGGTATCACAGGATTAGAAGACCCGCCTATCTTGTTTTTGTGTCTGCAATGTTACATAGTTATTTGAGGGTGGCCATGGTGGTGCAGTGGTTAGCATTGCCGCCTCACAGCAAGAAGTTCTCTGGTTCGACCCTCGGCTGGGGTGCCTTCTGTGAGGAGTCTGCATGTCCTCCCTGTGGTCACGTGGGTTTCCTCCAGGTGCTCCGGTTTCCTCCCACATCCCAAAGACATGCTGCAGGTGGATTGGGCACTCTAGATTAGCCCTAGGTGTGAGTGCGTGCGTGTGTGTGTGTGTGTGTGTGTGTGTGTGTGTGAGGGTGTGTGTGTGTGTGTGTGTGTGTGCCTTCTGTGGAAGATTGGGCAACGGGGCTGGCAACTCGACACTGTAAAACTCCACTGCCAATAATGAGTGGACAGGTGATCTGCTGTGGCAAACCCTAACCAGGAAAAGCCAAAAGAAGAAGAACTGTTATATAGTTATTTCACATGGCACACAGCTTATAGGGCTGCAAAGTGTCCACAGCTACCATTAGTGGTTGACAACAGTGGGTCCTGTACAGTGGACATTTGATGTGTACTGGGTGTGAAAATTTGCAAAACACCCCCCCCCCCAATGGATATGATACACAACAAAATACACACACTCACACACACACACAAACCGGTATTGAGATTAGAACTCCTACCTACCTACCTATCTAACTCTACTTTAGTGTTATACAGTTATCAGATGCGCCATGGAGCTTATACAATTTGAACTAGTCCAAAGGTACTTCTAAGGTGAATGACATCAACAGGACTAGTAAATTAGGGTGAGGGGAAATGTAAATGGTGGTACACAACTCAAAAATGGCATAACCCACACAGTATATGATTCTCACACAAACAGTTACCATTACTGGGATTAGAACTCCTGGCTATCTAGTTATTTCTACTGCAGTGTTACACAGTTATCAGACATGCCACGGAGCTTTTAGAATTTCACTTACTCCAAAGGTAATTCTAAGGTGAATGACATCGATAGAACTACTAAATTAGGGTGAGAGGAAGTGTAAAGGGGATACACAACTCAAATTGGTATACCCCACACAGTATATGATTCTCATGCATACAGATGGCAATACTGGGATTAGAACTCCTGCCCTTCTAGTTATTTTTACTATAGTGGTAGGCTGTTATCAGACGTGCCACAAAGCTTATACAATTTCACCTACTCCAAAGATACTTCTAAGGTGAATGACATCAACAGGACTACTAAATTAGGCTGAGGGGAAGTCTAAAGCATGGTACACAACTTAAAATGGTATAACCCACACAGTATATGATTAGCATACACACACACAAACACTCACACACGCACACTTTCCAGTATTGAGATTAGAACCCCTGCCTGTTTAGTTATTTGTGTTACACAGTTACCGCACATGTACAGAGCTTATTGGACTAACAACTGGACAAAGGTGCTGATAACTGCACAGCTGAGGTAAAGTATTACAGGTGTCAAAAAGTCTGCCTTCAGTTTTTCCCTTACATGATTTTATAAAAAATATTTAAGGTGCAACCAGCACTATGCATTTATTCCTTTGAAGGCATTTAGCCGAGGTACCAGAATAAAGCGTTGCAGCTTCTCCAGTCTCTGTGTTGGTTTGTCTACATTCGTTTTCTGCTTGCTTGGTTGTTTTGCTGCACTTGTCTATTCTAAGGCACTGTTGCAAGTGCCTCATGTACACAGACAACCATCTCATCTAAGCTCCAAACACTCAGATCTATGAGAGTTACCACTATATCACCAAATGTGGAAATATGCACTCTCAAGTGAAGACTGCACTAGCTGGTCAAGAGGATAAGGTCAACACCTGCACCACACCATGTCTAACACATAGCTCAACACAACACCCACTATGACAGCCCTGACATACACTGACAAACCATATGACAATATGGCACTGCATACAGCCTACCTTGATCTGACCAAGGCTTTTGATACCATTCCTCAGTCAGGAATTATTGCTAAACCCACCAAACTAGGCATCAACCCCTATATTAGTGGGTGGGTTGCGAATTGGTTCACAGAACACACAGTGTGACAGTGGCAAAATCAAAGTCAGACTGGCAAGCAGTCACAAGTGAAGTCCCACAGGGATCAGTACTGGGTAGTGTTCTGTCCAGCATCTATGTCTTAGAATTCCAGCCCAACAGAGAGGAACTCTGGCTGACCAAGTTCACATAGGACTGCAAGCTGGGAGCTATCATTATCTCCACATGTGATGCAGACATCCTACAGAAAGGCCTCAGTGAGACCAATGAGTGATGTGGAAGCCATGGCCACAAGCTTAACACCACAAAATGCATCATCATCCCCTTTGGTAAAACACTCAGCTCCCAGTAAGTACCACATTGATGGGAGCCCAATGAACACTGTAGGCATTATAACAGATCTGGGGACACAGGTTGACAGCAACTTATCCTTCAACCACCACTTTGCTGCTGTGGTCAGGAAGTCCTTCTATGTGGCACATTGCATTACCAAGGGTTTTGCATCCAGGAAGACAGAGATAATGATCTCTGTCTACTTTTCCCTCATTAGACCACTCATCAGGTATTCTGGCCCATTTACCATGTACCAAAGTAGGCACCTGCAACAGCTGGAGAGGCCACAGAAGCATCTCACAAAGAGGTTCCTAGACATTAAACACATATCCTACACAGACAGACTCAGAAGACTCCAGCTATTCTACATGTCATATCACCTATTAGAGGCTATCTGTGCTTGACTTACAAAGCCATGTCTGACCAAGTTGTTTTAGACATGCTACATATAATGACATCTCAATCCCTCCACACCACGCACTGCAGAGACTTCTACCTCATTACCACAATCACCACAACATGCTGGTAGGACAGATCCCTCACCAAGAAACTGCACATGCCCTGGAATACACTTCCCATACATGTCATGTAGAGCACCTAGCTGACGCTGTTTCAGAGAAATCTTGATGAGTGGATGGGTAATAGATAGTTCACCCCCAGGATCACTGCAGTGGCTCTACTTGAGGCAGGCACTGGGAAGTAACATCAGGTGCCACAATGGCAGGGCCCTTCTATGGGCTAGGTTTGTAAAGGCTCCTGGGCCATTAGCCTACTACACACATTTGAACCTATAAGGGGAATTACATCAGCAGGACTGATAAAGTAGGGCAGTGGGTGTTAATGTTATCAAAATATTTTGTCCTACAAACAGACACACACTTATACACACAGACATACTTGCCAGATGTGAGAGTAGAACCCCTACCTAAATTAGTTATTTCTAGTATAGTGTTATGCAGTTATTGCATGTGCCACAGAGCTTACGGTAGTGAGGCCTGATGAAAGAGACTTATACTTCTAAGGTTAGTGATATCTGTAGGACTGCTAAAGTGGGAAAGGGGAAGTACACTGGGTTTGAATGGACCCAAAAGATTTAACTTGTAAACACAGACACACAGTCTGATATTTTCCAGGACTGAGATTAGAACTCACACCTAACTAGTTATTTGTACTACAGTGTTATGCAGTTATCGCATGGGCCACAGAGCTTATGTGGCTGAGGCCTGACGAAAGGGACTTCTAAGGTGAGTGATATCTGCAGGACTGTTAAAGTGGGAAAGGAAGTATACTGGGCTGGAATGGACCCAAAAGCTTTAACTTGTAAACACACACACAGTTTGACAATTGCCAAGACTGAGATTAGAACTCCTAACTAGTTATTTGTACTATAGTGTGATGCAGTTATCACATGTGCTACAGAGCTTATAGGGCTGAGATCTGATGACAGGGACTTCTAAGGTGAGTGATATCTGCAGTACTGCTAAAGTGGGAAATGTGAAGTATACTGGGTTGGAATGGACCCAAAAGCTTTAACTTGTAAACGCACACACTTTGCCATTTGTTACGCAGTTATCACAAGTGCCACAAGCACAGAGCTTATGAGGCTGAGGCTTGAAGAAAGGGACTTCTAAGGTGACTGATATCTGCAGGACTGTTAAAGTTGGGAAAGGGGAAGTGTGCTGGGTTTGAATGGACCCAAAAGCTTTAACTTGTAAACACACATACTTACTTTGACATTTGCCATGACTGAGATTAGAACTCCTACCTCACTAATTATTTGTACTATAGTGTTACACATTTATCACATGCACAACAGAGCTTAATAGGGCTGAGGCCTAACGAAAGGTATTTCTATGGTGATGGTGACAGACATCTTCAGGACTGTTAATGTAGGGCAATGGGAGGTGCACTGGGTGGGGAAGGCCTGTTCATTCCTAGATCCTACTGACATTTCTCTAAGTGTATGAGCATGTCCAGTGTGACTTTCTATAGTACATGCGGGACTCCATTCCAGGAATTGTTGTACTCCAGTCCAGTTTGCTTTGTGCTACAACCATACCTCTCGACCTGGTGGTGCAGGAGATATGGAGACAGCCTATCAAAATAGGGGGGCAATGGGCCATACGGTGATTGTGACTATTTTTCTCAGTAATGTATGGGTTGCTAGGGTTACAGGGCTTGTTTTAGCAGACATCTCACATATATGCTGTTTGACACTGTCATATATTGTTTCAGTACCTTGTGACATACCTCCTCAAATCATGACAGTGATTTACCAGAAGAATACAGGGTGGATGATGCACACACCAAAATTATAGGCCAAATGCTACATATTCTTACACATCCTGTCGAGAGGTGTGCCTACAGGCAATTGACTGCTGGAGCTGTGGAAACAGTCCAGTACCTTAGAGATATATTAAATGGTGGAATCTCTGTGCATTTCTGTTCAGGCCTGGTCTGGTTTCCAGTCCACAGCTGGGTAATACAAGTTAGACAGGATCAGGGTGATAGGCAGACTCTAGAAAGATTTGTAGGGGATAAGATATGGGGGGGATGTCCTAGGTCAAGATATGTTTGCCTATAGCTACCAGTACTGTGCATAGGAGTCTGTTCAAAGGTTGAGCCTGGAGGTGTGTTTGACATATATTTATTGCCCACCTCATTTTGCTTTGCTGGCCACATTTTGGGGTCAGGATGTTGCATAGGATGAGTGATCAGGGAAGGGTGTGTTACTTCCCATGGCTGTGGGCCAGGGTTCTGTGGGTGCAGACATGTCAACATCTTCCAGGGTTAGAACTGCCTGCAATGAGTGCATTTCCATGTTTAGATTCCTAGCCCTGCCTGTCAACTGTACAGAGTATCACAGAACATCCACATTCATGACTCACATATCCTGGTTATGCAAACAAGTGTGGTTTTCAAGGAAAAGTGTTTTGCAAGTCACTCAGGGTTGAAGTCAGATATTACTCACATTTAACATTGCAGTTTCTGACTTCATATACATCATATATTCTGTGCTACTACAATCATTCCTTCAACTTTATTACATTATTAGAGCAGTATTTCAAAGGTGTCTTTCTCTTTGGACCTTTTTCACCCGATTATTCATGGCATTGACCAGATTTCTGGATCTCTGACACTGGCATGGTTTCTCCTAGCAGTTTGCAGTATGGCTTTTCTTTGCCTTTTTTAGACTGTTATGTTGCTGTTATGGACTCCATGATACTCCCTAACAGGGCACACACACACACACACACACACACACACACTTTCACAAACTGTGGGTCAGGCATGGGCATTTGCCACTGCCCTGTAGGCCAGGTGTGATAGATGCAGTCCATCTGTAGCAAGGCAGTGCATTCTGATATGTTCCCAGGCTGCCAGCTGTGGACAACCCTGGGATGGCACCAGTAAGTTGACTGTTGGTGTTACTGATAATTGCTTTCTGTTTGTGTTGAGTCATCACTCTAGTTGACAGCTGGATGCTGCTTATGGCTAGGGACATGTTACTACATTTCTATGGGACTATGGGAGGGTGACACATCTGTACAGAATTCACATTTGAAGAGACTGTGCTAATATTTGCTTAACATTTTGGTCCCATTTAGCATAGTGGTGTGCCCTATCTTTCAGAGTACAGGCATAACAGTATCGACCACAGATCAGATTGTTCTGGCATAGACATTTGTAGTTTCAGACTTATTACTTTTCAGTGCCATACTGCCACTGCCAAAACTACTGTGATATCACTGTGTAAAAGTCTGTGAGTGGGGATTTCATGGATGTCACCATGTGGGGGCCTTTGCCAGGCATTTCTTTATGGTTTTCTACAGCTGATCTGCTGGGTGAGGCTGGAGTTGGGTGTGGGACCCCCACTTTGACATCCATGCATATGACCTACGACTCCCCAGTTATTTGACTCACCACATATACTGCAGTAGTATTTGTCAACTAGAGTGGTACTGCATGGTATGGGTAGGCCAGTACTGGGAATACACTTCCTGCTGTCCCACAGAGCTGTCAGTTGTCTGCTGCTATCCTACTAAACCACCTCATTCCCTTGCATGCTTGAATCAATACCATAGATATGTTATCAGAATATTCCACTCCATTCAATAATTTTGTTAAGGAGGTTGACTTACTTTGTGCCTGAGGCTGTTGTGAGGATGGTGCTTGAGGGCTGACTATGTCGGATGCACACAGTATACTGCCTACACATGGTAAGGTATAGGTAGTGTGTTGTTTGGCATCCATTTTACTGAGTGTGTGAGTCAGAGAGATAGAGAGATAAGTAGTGTCCTTTGGGTCCTACAGTGTCAGTGTATGTGCTATGCATTGCCTCTTTGCCAAGGACAGGGCAAACTGGTCTTGCCTCTGTCTGCCTACAAGGGCAGGCTCAGGATGTTCCTCCTCCGAGTCCCTCTGTGCCTCTGGAGACCTTGGCAATGGTGGGGGCTGTGTAGCCCTTCCCCATTTTTTTCCTGCTGCAGCTGTTTCCACAAGATCATATTGTGTAGCATGGCACATACAGTGAGCATGTGTGCACATGTGGCTGGAGAGTACTGCAAGGCTCCACTGGATATGTTAAGGCAGAGGAACCATGACTTGCGCATCCCAAACACATCCTCTATAATGATCCTGGTTTGTGTATGTGCCTCATTATGGCATTCTTGTGTGGATGTGTGTGCATTTCTGATAGGTGTCATCATCCACAGCTCCAGTGCATAGCCAGCATCCCTCACTGGATGGCCAAATGGGATGTCCCCACTGGCAAATGCCCAGTACAGCTGTGACAAATGCCAGATGTAGGAGTTGTGATAGCTTCCAGGGCTGCCAGCACACACATTTATGATAATGCCCTGGACATCACACATGACCTGGCAGTTGATGGAGTGGAAGCCCTTGCAGTTTAGATAGACCCTACCCTGGTCACCAGGTGGTGCTTTGATGTGGGTGTGTATGCAGTCTATGGCACCCATTACCTCCAGGTATTCTGCTACATGGTGAAAGAGACACATATTGCTGGTCCTCTCCTCATGGGTGCTGGGGTAATAAATGTGCTCAGTGGCATGCAGTCACATGGCATCCATGAACTGGTGGAGTACCCTGAACACAGATGCCTGTGAGACCCCCATGTTATCCCCAGTTGGTCTTCGGAATGTACCTGTAGCTAGTATTCTTAAGGCTACACATACCTTGGTACCCACTGAGATGGGTTTCCCTCTGTTGGTTCTGGGTCTAAGGCAAGGCTGGCACCGCTCAACAAGTTACTGAAGTCTGTCCCTGTCCACCATGTAGTGCTCTATCTCCAGATCATGTAGTCCCTGGTAGGTTATCTGGGTCTGAACACTCTTCTCCACCTCCTTGGTCTGAGTTGGTTGTCAGCATTATCCTCCTCACCACCCTCAGTCTCTAGCACATACTGATAGATCAAAGAACAGCAGTCCCTAACATGTTTTGCTAGTTTTGTCAGTTTAAAATTCCCCCAAATGTGTACACCAGTGGTGTAGAGTTTGTGGGAAAAAACAGACTGAAAGGTGTTTGCATAGTTTATAGTAGTGTGCTGGGCTGCTGCATGTGTAATTGGCTGATTCTGATACATCCCACCTGCCAGCTATGGTTGTTCTCCTTGATTGCCTTCCTTCTTTAGTTTCCGTTTCCCATTTCCTCCGCTATTAAGCCCGAGGCGTGTCGCACATACCTGGTGCTTAATTGTAAATAGTTCTATTTCCTTTTTTTTTTTTTGTTTAAAACCCAGTGCATGGCATCCACACCAATTTAGGCAATGTAAACAGTGCTAAGCAGCCTCAGACACACCCCCTTTCTTAGCTGTGATTAGCTAAGGGCAAACACTGGCCACTGAGCTCCATGTGCTTTCAGCAGTATGACACACCCCCTTTTCATGTTAGCTGCTCCTTCTCTCTACACCATAGTGTTACAACACCCAAAAGGTAGGTGCAATCTGACACTTAGAAGAAATTTGTGTTTCAGTAAAAATCCCCTCATTTCCATACATCACTGCCTTACTATTGAGTTACTACGCTTACACTGAGCCTTTCTCCTTAGCAACCACTGTTCCCTGCTATTGTTTTCATTCTGCATGCCATTGACTATAATGGCAAAATGCAGATTTCTGTAAAAATTGCTTCCCCCCCCCTTTTTTTTTATTTTCGGCAAGATCCTGTTTGCGCGTCACTGCCCTATGCTTAAACGGCTGAGATCGGCCAAAAAAAAAAAAAATATTTTAAAAAAATTTAAACTATTTGCCATGTCAATGGCCATATATTTGGCCATTGGCATGCCTAATAAATGGAACACATGCTTTATTTGAGGCTGCCATGCCTCCATTTTCTTATTTGCAGAAATGTATTCAGCTAGCAACTGAATAAATTTCTGCAGGTTACACTATTCCTGCACAAACACCTGCCTGCTTGCTGAATCGCTAATTCACCTCATTTGCATGGTTTTCACCACCAAATGAGGTAACTAGCGTAAGGCAGTGGTGTTCGTGCAGGAATAGTGTAGGAGTGCTTGTGCACATCCTGGGAGCGCTATACTGAATCGCTCTGTGGACATATTGCGTGCAGCAGCTCCTGCACTATTCCTGCACATCATGCAGGTCTTCATGAATCCCAGAGATAATCTTTGATATCTCTTAAAATATCTTATTAGAATTGCCTCAGGTCACATTTATCACATACTAATATGTGTAAAAAATAATAAAAGTATTACATTTTTCCTCACATATTCTCTTCAACTTATGTTATTGTTTTTCATTGCACTCTACTATGAAACTTACATTCTATGTTTTTCGAATTGCAACATTTTTTCACTTTTATGTTTTGCAGTGTAACATGATACTTTGTGATTTAAAATATTTGTTCTTAATTGTAATGTAACATGATAATTTATAATTATAAATATTTGTACTTAATTTTTGAAATATTGTGATTGTGGAGCTTTTCTCCCTGGCCTTCCACTGAAAATGGACAGTTTCTGGCCCAGTTAGACTTGCCCCAGTTAATAAATGTCAAATAAATAAATAAATGTGCAAAAGAAAAATAATTCCCTCAAACAGAACGAAGGAAGTCAATCTGACTTCTAAAACTAAGAGAGGTAACCGGTATAGTGAACAGCTAAGACATTCAGAGTCTGAAAGCTACAGAAACCAGTGAACAGAATTGTACTGAAAATCACACTGACATACCCAGGGTAATTACAGACCAAGTAGTTGCAAAACCAAAAGTGCAGAAGCAAACTCACATCAAATAGGGAGAGTACAGAGGACCTCAAATGACGTTTATCTCAAATGTAATCCGGCTATGGAATCTAAAAATAAGCCAGCAAGTAACTACAGTGCACTGTGCAATTGAAGAAACTGTCATTACCTGAGTGGATAAACTCACTGATACACAGCAGGTACAGACAGCTGATACCTTTGCCTTACATGGTGCCTTAGAAAAAATACAATCAGCCATTTCAGAACGCTACATCCAAATGGGAGAGGAAGGCACAGAAGGCTGAAGTCTGTTAGTTGACTCTTATTGCAGAAGGGACTACTAACAAACACAGCGCAGAAACAGGTGTTCTGATACTGTTAAAAGATTTGACCAATATGGTGGCCTGGAGACAGATGTCCATGAAAGGAAGGAATGACCATATCACGAGGTAGTTCAAATATCATAAGTTTTTCAAGAGTGGAAACATTACTACATTCTGTCCAAGCTGGAGGACAGGGTTAAACCAAGTCTGAGCTAAAAGGAAGGATATAGAGACAGAAAAAAGAGACACTGGTCTCTCCTACAGAGAGTGGGAGAATCAAAGGCCTGTAGAAGACATCCTCCGCTGGGAAGCTCAAAGTAGAAGGCTGGAAGTCTAGGACATGCTTCAGACTGAAACTTAGCAACCAGTGATGAAGCTTTGGAAGTGGACTCAGTCTAGAGTGATGGACAATGGACTCTGAATGTAAAGAAGACAGACTTGTTTTGTTTTATTTCAGCTACATACTAAATCTTGTTTCAAAACATATGCCAGTTGAAATCCTTATGAAAATGCTTTTGATTTCAAGTCTATTAAAAGTAATTATAAGTTTATCGTCTTATGTCTTCTTCTTTCAGCTGCTCCCATTGAGGGTCGCAACAGCAGATCAACTGTTTCCATTTCATCCTGTCCTCTGCATCTTGTTCTGTCACACCAACCACCTGCATGTCCTCTCTCACCACATCCATAAACCTTATCTTAGGCCTTCCTCTTTTCCTGTTACCTGGCAGCTTCATCCTTAGCATCTTTTTCCCAATATACTCTGCATCCCTCCTCAGCACATGTCCGAACCAACGTAATCTTGTCTCTCTGGCTTTGTCTCCAAACCTTCCAACCTGGGCTGACCCTCTAATATACTTATTCCTAATCCTGTCCATCCTCATCACACCCAGTGCAAATCTTAACATCTTCAACTCTGCCACGTCAAGCTCTGACTCCTGCAATTTTGTCCATGCCACTGTCTCCAACCCATATAACATAGCTGGTCTCACTACCCTCTTGTAGACCTTCCCTTTCACTCTTACTGGTACTCGTCTGTCACAAATCACTCCTGACACTCTTCTCCACCCACTCCATCCTGCCTGTACTCTCTTCTTCACCTCTCTTCCACACTCACCATTACTCTGAACTGTTGATCCCAAGTACTTAAACTCATTCACCTTCACCACCTCTACTCCCTGCATCCCCACCATTCCTCTATCCTCCCTCTCATTCACACACATATATTCTGTCTTACCCCTGCTGACATTCATTCCTCTTCTCTCTAGAGCATATCTCTACCTCTCCAGGGTCTCCTCCACCTGTTCCCTACTCTCACTACAGAGTACAATGTCATCTGCAAACATCAAGTCCATATGTCTATAAGGTTTTAATTTATTTATTTACTCATTGAAGTTTGATGACAGGGTAAGTTGGCCAGTCTGCATATCCATTTCAGCAACAGCCAGGGACATAGGGTAGCCAGTACAATCACACTATATGACAGAAGATTGAAGAACAGTTAACAAAACACATAGAGTGCTATGGCTGATGTTGAGTAATAAATATGTAGGAGGGGACACTTGGATAATACCCTTTGTCAAGAAAGTAAGAACAGATGGTTTCATTTCTTATGTATTCTTTTAATTTTATTTTTAAGGGGTGCACTTTTTTTGTTTGAACTCCGAAGAGAGACCATTCCAGATATCAGTGCATATTTTTGAGAAAGTAATTTCACCAACCGTAGTTTTAAAACACGGTCAGACAAGAGAGGTCTTCTCTTCCATGATTGCTAAGGGTGTAAATCTGCTGTCTAATTTGAAGGCTACATTTCAGTGGAATGCAGCAAGATTTTAAAAACAAGGCAGCTCTGCTGTTTATGGGAAGCCTCTTCAATGTTTTAAGTAAGTCACAGTGGTGTTAGAAACACAAAATGGTAAATATTGTTAACAGTAGTCTGCAGTTTGTGAGTATTAGACCTGGTCCTCCGCTCGGGGTACTGGAAGTATTATTGCAGGTACCTTGATGATGTTCTTATATTCTGGGACAATAGTGAGGAAGAATTACAGCACTTTTTGTCCTTTTTGAAAGAAAGCACAGATTTCCTTGATTTTACACACAGTCTTAATAAAGAGGCTATTATTTATTTAGATATCACTGTTTCACTACTGAGAGAAGATCAGGCCTTCAAGACAACATTATATAGAAAGCCGACCTATTCCAACACTTTACTTCATTACAACAGCTTTCATCCAATACATCAAAAAAGGGCCTTAGTAAAAGGGCAAGCGGTACGTCTTGCAAGAATGGTATCAGACTGGGATGATTTTCTTCATAAAATTCAGATATTAGAAGACATGCATTTACATAGGAACTGTCCCTATGATATTTTACATCCTTTACTACAAGAAGTGGTTAAAAAGAGGCAGAGAGGTATTTTATCATCTCTACTGGGGAAAGGTACTTCATTCGATATGGCTAACAAAGAGAATGATAAAGAATGTAACACTAGTTTTTCTGTTACAGGTGTCTTTATAATAAAAAAAATAATAATATTTGTGAAATCTTGCAACAAAATTGGAATATATTTAATACTGATTCTGAATTTAATGAGCTGATGGGTTTTAATCCTAAGATAGTTTATAAAAAGGATTTGTGTTTCAAGAACATGTTGGAGAAGAATACTAGAGGGTGTTTGGAGATAGGAAAAATGTTGAATGTGGTTTTTGTTTGCAATGTAAATACATTTTAGAAGGGACTAGTATTTCAATACCTAATTATGGAAAATATTTCTATAAACAGAAGTTTTCCTGCAGTACAAAAGGTGTGGTATACCTTGCCCTGTGTAACTTTTGTAAAAGTTTCTATATAGGTAAAATTATTAATGCATTAAGAACGAGAATTTATCAGTATTACTATAACATTAAAAAGAACGGGCGGCCACGGTGGTGCAGTGGTTAGCATTGCATGTCCTCCTGTGGTCGGCGGTTTCCTCCGGTGGGTGCTCGGTTCCCACATCCCAAAGACATGCTGTAGGTGGATTGGACACTCTAAATTGGCCCTAGGTGTAGGTTGGGCGCCGGGCTGGCAACCGAAGAAGAAGAAGAAGACTATAACATTAAAAAGAAGGACGCAAAAAGGCCCTTGCCTCACATATCTTGGAAAATGAAGGGCATTATTTTAGTTTTACCATTTTGGAACAGGTGTTTTTGAATGACAGAGGGGGTCCTAAAAATGATTTTTTAGAATTATTAGAGTTGAGGTGGCAACTGAGAACTAATGCCACCCAACAACCAGGGCTAAATAAGAATGTATCAATTGGTTCTATTCTTAGGTTAAAAGCTGATGGCTTCATGTAGTTATTTGATTGTTTTTTATTTAAATGTATATTAGAAATGTGTGTGTGTGTGTGTGTGTGTGTGTGTGTATATATATATATATATATATATATATATATATATATGTGTGTGTGTGTGTGTGTGTGTGTTTTAGTTTAGATAGGATTTTATGAAGTTTTAAGCCTTTCTATGCTTTATCAAATATATTATCTATATTTATAGGTATTTATTTACTAATTTTGATAATATTCCTTTAAGTAGGAAGGATAGGCATAATTGTTGTTTGACTAAGTAGTGCATGATGGGATATATATATATATATATATATATATATATATATATATATATATATACATCTAAATTTTGTTGAGTCAGTTGTCTGTTTTTCTACTATATATATTCTGATGAAGTTTTGTAATATACTAAACGAAAGTGCCCAATAAACATCTTTTGTGGATTTTCTGTCCTGCTGGGGTTTATTTTTAAGGCTTTTATCCTGTAAAGTGAGCCTAGTTTTTTATTGAAGGTCTTAGATTCATTAACATGTAGGTCGAATTTGAGATTATTATTGATTAAAACACCTAGCAGTTTTGTAAACGAGTCGGGGGAGATTATTGTACCATTATTAGATTTAATGGTAAAAGTGAATGCAGTAGACCTGTGTGTTGGTGAGAATAGCAATAGTTTTTTGGGGGGGATTAAGAATCAGACAACAATCAGAAAGCCAGTTTTCAATAGTGTTAAAGGTGGTTTGTGTAGCTGACCACAGTTTGTCTGGAGAAGTAGCTGAGCAAATCAGGGTGGAGTCATCAGCGTATTGGACACAGCTGACTGTAGGGGTAGCAGAATAGAGGTTGTTAATGAAGACGGAGAAAAGAAGAGGCCCAAGTATGGATCCCTGGGGTACACCTAGTGTGTTGGGTAGGAGTTTAGAAAGTTTGTTTTCCCAAAGGACAGCCTGTTGTCTATCTTTCAGATAGGACTGGAACCATTGGTTGATGTATTATCTAGGCAGAAAGTTTCCAAGGAATGGATTAGTAATTGGTGATCCATCATATCAAATGCCTTGAAGAGATCCAAGAAGAGGTCTGAGGATATGTTATTGCGGTTGTGGTTTATGGTATTGGAGAAGGCTAGAACGGCTGAAGTAGTACTGTGATGTGGCCGGAAGCCATGCTGGGAGTCTGCCATGAGGTTATTCTGAGTTAGGTGATGCATCAATTGTCTGTGGATACATTTTTCCATAATTTTTGCAAGTGGGGATAGTATTGCTATTGGCCTATAATTGGATAACTCAGTAGAGCTACCTCCTTTGTGAAGTGGGATTACATAGGATATTTTCCAAATAGAGGGGAATTTGGCTTCAGCTATTGTTCAATTGATTAGTATTGAGATGGTGTAAGCAATGGCATCGGCTGCTTTTTGTAGATACTTGGCAGGGAGTTGGTCAGTGCAGAGAGTAGTTGGTTTCAGTTTTTTAATCAGGGTACAGATGCTGGTGGATGTTCCACTTACCATCTATCCCAGGACACAGTCACATACCTATTTTTCTGATTATAGGGTGTGACATCTACATTATACGTGGGTTGTCTGTTTCTTTTCCTGATGTAACAAATCCCCCCAGGTTTTCTTGTCATTGCAGGTGTTGCCATGACTGTGGTAGCAATCTTTGGTATGTATTCATACTGTCTTATACTAATATCACAGTTGGAGTCAGTGACTGCCCAAAATCTGTAGTCCTAATGGCAGCTGTTTGGACATAGGATGCGTTTGTCATCTGTGATGTCCATCACTTAAATAATGGATAGAAAAGGGCCTAGCAGATAGCTCCGATGTACAGACCTGATCACTGGACCTGAGTATAGGTCACTTCACACATGTCATCTTGTTTAGATGCCATGTATGATATATACTGGTCTACTCACTTGGTGATATAGGTGTAGACAGCCACATCTGACAGTTTTGGGTGAATACCTCAGTGTGGATTTGTGTTAAATGCCTTGTGCTTGTCAAGTTCAAAAGGCTGATAGTGTTGTCATCATGCATGCCCTTGATGACCTGTATGAGGACATCTAACAGATGCAACAGACATGATATAGCATTAACTCACACAGGTCTATTGTACACAGCCAGAATATCACTAGTGTCCATTTAGAAAAGGTCCATGATGACATGTTGGTCTACCTCACAGATGAGGAGAGTCAGGATGTGTCTATACATGCATGCATCAGGAGCTATCCCCCCCTCCAACACACATGGATGCAGGTTGAAATCACCCTTCTACAGCAACATAGTCTGTGTGAAGGATGCGTTGAAGTGTGTATTCAACCGTGTCAGGAAGGTATATGTGATGTGTCATGTAACAGATAATCTGTGATGCTGCCACAGCCCATTCATTGTGTGTGACAGGCCTGAATGAAGGTAAGACAGTGCATATTGGCTATACTCAACTGACCTAGAGTTTGAACACAATCCCCCATGAAGGGAACATTGAGAAACTCTCCCAACTTGGGATTAAAGCTCACGTCACTAGATGAGTAACCAATTTTCTCACTGACAGAAGACATACTGTGAAGTAGGTGAATCACCCTGTACCAGTAGAGCTGTCACCACTGGTGTACCCCTGGGATCTGTGCTTGGTCTTTTACTGTTTGGAATCTATTTCTCAACAGTTCAGGCTAAAGTATACAGCTTTTGGCTTACCACATTTGCTGATTCTTGAATACTGGGTGCAATAATTGAGTCCACTTATGATGATAACATACTACAGGAGGGGCTAACATAGACAAATGATTGGTGACAAAGCCACATGGTCTACAAATAAAGGTAAACATGTGTCTTTATTTTGGACTTTTGTAATGTGGAGTTCCCTGCCAATTACAGCATTGACAACAGTCCTGCTAGGCTGGAACTCAGTGATGCAAGCACTGGGAACACATGTACATAGCACTCTGAACTCCAACCACCAAGTGTCCACATTGGCATTGAAAGCCTATGTTGTGCACACTATAAGTCGCGCCATCATATTCAGATTCAGATTAAGGATTATAATACAGCACTGTACTTGAACCTCATCAGGACACTAATAGAGTATAATATTCTCTTTTGCATGTACCTCACCAGACACATGCAGCAGCTAGAGAGACCACACAGGTCATTCACCAAAAAAAAAAAAAAAAACAGTGCATGCAAACCATACCATGATTTATGTGGATAGACTGAAATCCATGTCACAGTAAACTGTATTGTATAGGATGAGATGACTTCTCCCTGGCCTGCAAGCCAATCTCTGACCCTGCTCTAGTGGGAATAGTGCATATCCACAAATCAGATATTGCTGATGACACCAGCAGTGTCTGGTGTGGAGAATATGACAATAACAATGCCTCACATGTTCATGTAAAAGGCTCTCTGTAAAGCCAAGCACACACACACCCAAGTTGATTGCAGTGAGAATAGAACCTCTAAGGTACACAGACTACAGAACTTTATATTTAAGGCAAGCACCACAGCTCAAGTCTGACTTGGAGTGTCTCAGATAATACTTTACAGTTGATGGCATCAGCAGTGTCTGGTGAGGATAATATGGCAAAAACAGTGCCCTACATGCTAGTGTAAAAAGCTCTCTGCAATGTCAAGCAAATGCACGCATACAAATACGCCCAGTTGACGTCAGTGAGAATAGAACCCCTACCTAAGTACACAGAGTACAGAACTCAGTATGACATCAACAAGGCATGTTGGAGAGTATGTTGGTAGGCCTGCATGAAATGGATGTGTAGGCAAGTACAAGTATCAAAATACTGTCAATTCATGGGATTGGATTGGTAACTGCAGGATACACACTTCTGTTCTTCTGGTTAGAAACACACACACAGACACACACACACACACACACACACACACACACACACACACACACACACACACACACACAGTTGACTGCAGTGGGAACAGAACCTTACCAATCTAAATATAGAGACTACAGAACTTAGTACTTTATGCAAGTGCCACAGCACTAGTTTGACTTTTACAAGACTGCAGGTCAACTTATACAGATGCAATCAGCAGGGCATGTTGGACAGAAGATTGTCAGAGGCCCGCACAGATTTATAGGAGGTTACAAGCCTAATGGATCTAGGGCATTTAAAAGCCTAGCCTTATAAAAACACAAGTACCCTTATGGAGCATAGTTAGAGGGTCATTGTTATCAAAGAGACTGGCCCTGTCCATGAGGGACATAGGTGCCACTCCAGGGGTGAATTTACAATCACCCATCCAGTTGTCATTATTGCAACTGAATAGGGTCTTTGAGGAGCTCTGCTTCACATGTAGTGGGGGCCTATTATAGAGGAGTCTAAATCCTTTGGAGATATGTCTGTCTCTCCAGTATGTCCTGTTTTTGTCACAGGCTGGGTGGAGATCCTGGAGCAAGTTATTCTTGTCCCATTTGATTTGCAAATTACCAGCATTTCCACTAGGGCAGGGTATGAGACTGCTCTGAAGGCCAGGCATAGGTCAGCTCTCAGCAGCCTGCATGATATTGAGTACAGTGACAGGCCTTTCAGTCTTTCCATGTTTATCATGTTTTGCAGGCCCTGGATTCTCCTGGTAACAAACTTCTGTGTTTTCTTCAGTTGATGCAGATGTCTGGTGAGGTACAGACAGAAAATTGCATTGTACTCAGTGGTCTGATAAGGGTAGAGTACAGCAGAGCTATGACCTCCCTGGTCTTGGATGTGATGGTGTTATTTATGAGCTGCACAATGTAGAATATGTGTCTCACCACTATGGACATATAGTGATTGAAGTGTAGATTGCTATCAATATGTGCTCCCAAATCTCACAGCACTGCATTTGAGCTTAGAGGTATGCTATCTATATCATAATTAGCAGAGGCACTTCATTGCCAGATGGGACAACGTACTGTAGTTGGGGGACTCTCTATGACTACATCCAGTTGGCAGTCATCTGCTGTGGTAAGCCAGAGGCCATCTACCTTTCTATGGATTTCAGAGAAATAGTTCCTAAACAGTTGTAGGCCCAGCACAGATCCATGTGGCATTCCACTGGTAAGTGGTCAAGTGGTGGTGGTGCTGCCCCCAACTTTGACAGTGTGTGTCCAGTCTTTGATACAGTTGGCTATCTATCTAGTATATATGTCTATGATAACTGAATGGGGGATAGTGTCAAAGGCCTTGGAAACTCAACCTAGGCGGTATGTCCAGTTATCCCTCATCCAGGTCATTGGGGTCAGTATCAAAGAAGTCCACTTGGTGTAATACACAAGTTCACCTAGAAAAAATCAAAATGAGTCAGGTCAAGTGTGTTGAAGGTTCATGGGTTCATAGGTAGGTACTAGGCTATCGGCCCTAGGGCCTATACAAGCCCTGTCAAAAAGGTACCCTGGCTTTTGCCACCCAAGAAAATTATTTTCCTGTGCCACTGTTGAGCAGAGCCACAGAAGTGATCCCCAGGGTGAATTTCCTATTTCCCATCCAATCATCAAAATTTTTCTTGAAGAGTGCTAATGAGGAGCTTTGTTTGATATAGATAGGTAGTTTATTCCAGAGTATGGGAAGTCTCTGGGACAGGAATCTATCCCTCCAGCAGGTTCTGTTTATTGTGGTGACAAGGTTTAGGTCCCTAGAGCATGTAGCTCAGAGGGATTGGGATTTCTTTAAGTGGAGCATGTCCAACAGCTCTGGGTTTAACATAGCTTTGTATGTTAGGCAGAGATCACCTCTGAGGAGGCGAAATGCGACAGAGTAAAGCTGGAGTTTTTTGAGACGGTGTGCGTAAGGCATCTGTTTGAGGCTGATAATCCTCTTTGTGAGGTATTTCTGCGGCCTTTCCAGTCGTTGTAAATGTCTTGTGAGGTACATACCAAAAGGGGCGTTCTACTCTATAATGGGTCTAATGAGTGATGAGTAGAGGGGAACAATGACCTCTTTTTGTCTGGATGAGAAACCTTTTGTGATGAGGTGTGCCACATAGAAGGATTTTCTGACTACTGTGGCGATGTGATTATCAAAGGAGAGACTACTGTCCACCTGTGTCCCAAGGTCTCTTATCACACTTTCGGTGTTAAGTATACAACCACCTATGTTGTAGTTCATGGGTACAGAGTTCCAGAGTCACCTATGTCCCTGTGGATAAGGTCCATGCTGATTATTTCCCTAGCCTTGCAAATAAGGCTTTTAGCTTATGGGTGAATAGTTGTAATTCTTCATGTTAACAGACTGATGTGCACTGCATATCACACATTTGATATTAATTTCTGTAGTGTAGGTGATATATGTATGAAAAAAGTACTAAGACACCAGGGTCGCAGTGCTTGGTGGGAGGTAACACATGGCTGTACTGTAAATATGCAACATATCGTGAGATAGGGCTTTCAGTTTGTTATGTTTTCACATGTAATTTCATGTCATAGACAAGAAATGGACAGTAATGTATTATATTTACTTTTCCATATAGCAGCGAGTAGTGGGTTTGCACAACGGTTAGCAAAGTGTTTTTGCATGCGAGATACACATCACCATTCATTTTCCCTGTTTGCGCATAGTTAAGCAGGGCACAAATGTCTTCCGCATTGCTATAGTCTGAGAGTTAGTACTGAGTCTAGGAAACACCTGCTGCTTAACTGACTCTGTGTTAGCAGGTGTAAATGCATTGACACATTTCTTTTTGAGCCCAGGTCATACCAGGTTCAAATTCAGGTGTCTCTAATATTTTTAAATACGTTTAAATAAATAGTGATAATGCAATGACATTAATTCTTTACAGTACATTTGTTGCTATATGTTGGCATAGCACCACACAGTTAAGTGAGATTGCGGGGAGATAACAGCGGCATTGTACTGCCAGACACTGTCACTTGGCATTGCTGCATGGTGCGGAACTCAGAGACCAAAAAGTGAAGCTTTTTCTGCTACTTATGTGTGTTTTGTGTAATTTTATTTTTGACCAGATTATAGGTGTTAAAATGGGGTAGATAGGAAAGTGGTGCAATGGGGAGCAGGCAGGGGAAGAACAAAGGGAAAGCAATACAGGAATGTGGAGGAGGGAGGTAGGAAAGGACCATAGCTATCCATTTCATCAACTAAAAACTGATCATATGTGCAGAATATTAGTGGAATTTGGACTGTTACCTCCAGATAGAGGGGTGACAACAACATAATCATGTTGTATAGCCAATTAGACCAAATCAATTGTGTCAAGAAGACACATGTGCGAAATGGAGCACTACATATGGGATGATTTTTTTTTTTTTTTGGTGGGACAAGCGCCCATTTTTTTTTTTTATTTGTTTTGCTTTTTTTAATTCAGTAACATAGACTACTGGGTAAGGGATCCAGGTATGTATAGGTCAGGTAAGTTGGGTAGGTGAGGAAGCAAATGCAAACAAACAAGACAAGAGACAGGGACAGTGAGAGACACAAAAGGTTAGGGACACCGTGATTAGGGTGAGGGAGGGGGGAACAAAGGCTCATGCCCATCAAGGTTGGAGACAGTGAGAATCAAGTCCTCACTCAGTGGACTGTCATCACTGTCCCCTTATTCTGCTGGCAGCTGGAGTGCTTGATGTCTTCTCCTCCTCCTACAGACCATGAGGGAGAGCAGTCTCTCCATCCGGCATAGGTGTACATCAATGGTGCAGTGCACGACCCAACACACCATACCTTGCATCTCCCAGTGTGTGATGAAATCACCACCTCTACCACTGCTCCCAGAGCGTACCACTACACCAGCTTCCAAGGCAGTACTACTTGAGGGCACAGGTAGTGCAGGGGCAGCAGAGGCAGTGCTGCCAGTTTGCATACCAGATGTGATTGACATTGGTGCTGGATCCAGTGGAGAGGGGGCAGGCTGGTCCACTGGGGATGGTCTACCATGCTGTGCTGTTTAGCATTTAGTGATGTGGTACACATGGATGACATGGACATATTTTGATGGCACATAATAGAAAATAAAAAAGAGAGCTAAGGGTTGGGGTGAGAGGAAAAAAAGAGATTAAGTTATTACCATCACATGTGACATGCAACACATTAACACAACTATTTTATCTAACTTATTACATTTAAGTATATGTCCTTACAGATGCACACTGTACTACAGATTGCTGAAACTCATCCTTGAAATATGCATATATTGCACATATGTGTGTTCCGATTATACAAATTACAGTTTACAGCAGGGCATTTATGCCACCGATATAGAGTTTTTTTAATTTAATGCAAATATTATTGGAGAAATTACAATATGTTATAGTTGGGAATTGTGGTATGTGAACGCAGCACCTCCAACTACTGTCTAATATTGGACTGCTAAAGTTGCTTTGTGCTACAGACTAATGCATGGATATATGCTTTTATAGTTCACATTTGCATTCTCAGTTTGATACAACTCTGTAAAAGACCAAAAAAAGCTATCTTCAACTTTTCAGGCTACAATAATAATTGTCTTCTGCTGCATACATACCACTTGCTTTGCTCATTGTCTCCAAATTGATCAATATGAGCCTGCCGATTGAACTCATGCTTGGTGGGGAGATGGGGGATGGACAGAAAGGAACAGAACAGCATTATGCATACCAATCGGGCCCACATTTAGCTTTCTATGTCTTACAAGTACTCTCTTATTGTCATACTTACACAGCTGTTGGATGTCTGCAGTCTCAAACTCATTCAAACAATGGTTGACAGTATCCTTCTTTCTTCAGTGTAGGTCATTGAAATGATGCCTACAATGCTCTCCAGTGCATGGGATGCCAGTGACCATGGCCACAGACTGGCCGCACTATTCCATGCCTCAGACATGTACACTGAGAGCCAGCAATGTCTTCTACAGAAGCCTTTGGCTGTGGTGCTTTGGCCGGCGTCCAATAAATATATTGGAGTCCTGAACACTCCAACTCTGTGCTCTAAACTTCTCATCTTCCTGTCTAACCCAGCCAAACTAGAGCAATGGAAACTGATGCTTTCCCTCCAGTTCCAGTTATAATGTCTACTGGCAGTCCACAAACTCAAATAATGATGCCAAATGTGTTTGCAAGATATTAAATGGGGAGCAGCAGTGCCAAGTAGGGAGGAATTAAATAATTAAAACTGAAAGGTTAATCTGACACTTGGCCTTAGTTGGGGGGTGTCTAATGATGTAGCCTGGAAATATATATTGGAAATTGGAAGGTAAGCATTACATGACTTAAGTTTGTAGACATGTGGAGGAATAAACGTAATGACCTGACACATTTATTTTTGCCTTTATACACTGAGGAAAATTTATTTTTTACACTGCAGGATTCAAACCTAGGCATAAGGCACAAAACAGACTCCAAGATGAATATGCATGCTTTTTCATTTATTTTCAATTATTTTATTGCATTTGCACTTGCCTATCATTTTATTCTGTGCCTTGTAGCTAATTTATCACATTTGCACTGTTTTAAAGCAATTTATTAACTGCATTTCATTACTGTTTAATTGTATATTTCCATACTGTAAGTTCTGTTTTTGTCTGTAAGTAATTAATATATGCTTTTCTGTGAGATTGACTGTGTTCTTAACCTTTAAATTGAGTAGCATAGTCTGGATACACGTTTGCTTCATCCAGAGCTGTTTGTTTTTGCCTTCTGTGTTTCTGGCAGCCATCTTCTGTTTGTCTTCTGTGTTGCTGGAACCCATCTTGTGTTAGTAGGGGCCTATCTTCTCTGCTAGTAAGAGTAGCAGGGCTGCCTGGAACTTGTCTAGCACAGGCTGATTGGTAAAGAGAGCAGGGGACAGCAGGATTGGCTAGATTTCTGTGTTACTAGAATCTTCTATTTTTTTTGTGGTATTTAAACCCCACATTTGAGCTGGTTTGGGCTTGTTTGTGCATTGTGCACCACAGCTGCACTGTTTTTAGCCCATTGTGAGGTATTCCAGCTACATATTTTCCCTTAGTAGCACATGTGTGATCACCTAGTAGTACTCATCTTAGACCTTACACTCTTTACTCCCTTATGGCCTATCTCCCTCACATTCTGACAAATATGGATGGACAATTTCCTATGGTTTCTTCTGCCAGTCTGGTTGATATGGCCATCCTGAGACAGTGTAGCAACTGCCTCATGTACAAAAACATACCCAAAGAAAAGAGACCTCCAAAGAAAAAACACATTAACTTCACAGCCCACTACACCAAACACTGCACATAGTCTACACACACCTGTGTCTCACAGCCACTAAGGCCTAACCATAAATCCAGCATATTAGTCATAGGAGACTCCATTGTGAGAAACACATATGTGCCCCTCACCAGGCTGGATAAGAAGAAAGTCACTGTTAGTTGTTTGTAAGGTGCCAGAATTCACCATATCACACATACACTCAAGTCTCTCAACAATAGGTATAGTTATAACTCTGACATAGTCCATGTTGGCGTGAATGACTTGAGACGTACCTCCCTGGACTATATGAAGAGAGACATGATTGAGCTTACTGAATATGTGTCCCAGCTTTAAGCAGCATTCTACCATCACCCAGATTTATTTAGCAATGCAAACAGAAAATGATTGATTTTAACAATTGGCTTAGTTTCTGATGTCATTCCAAGGGAATCCAGGATCTAACAGCCTGGGAAGACATGACTGACCAACCACAATGTTTTGCCAAGAGATGGACTGCATTTGTCTCCCTTGGGCTTCAGGCTTCTGGCAAAGATTCTAGCCTCCTCCATAGTATCTTCTTTAGGTAAAGTCATGAGGTCAAAACTACAACCTGAAAATTTCATCAGAATATAAATTAAAGGTTATGCTGCTAAGTGCTAGAAGTCTAAACATGAAACTGCACATTTTGCAAGCATTCTTAACCCTGGAAGATGCTGACATTTGTGCAGTCACAGAAACCTAGTTCAAAGCTGCGGAGAGCACCCCAGCCATACCAGGTTACTCAACGTACCATACATTCAGACCTCAAACCTGTGGGCAGGAAAGCAAAAGGAGGTGGAGTTTCAATATATATTAAAGACATACACACCTCCAGGCTGGTCAAACAGTATGACACTCAGGAGACACTCCAGGTGCAGTTAACCATTGACAAGACCCCTATTCAAATCATAGCTAGCTACAGGTCACCAACTTTGACTCAAGATGCCCACTTCACCTATCTGGACCTCTTCAAATCCAATCAAGATTCAACCCTTTACCCTGATTCTAGGCACCTTTTAGTATCCAACCATAGATTGGAAGAACTACTCATGACAAAATACAAATACCCTGAGATTCCTTGATTTTGTCAATGCAAATGTATTGGACTAATAGTTGCAACCCCCACAAGAGGTGATAATATCTTGGACTTGGTATTAATCAACATGAGTAACCACTCACTGCAGCAACTTAAACAAAGTTATGGTAGAGAACTGTAAGAAAGGGAAGAATCTGTAAGTATGGCATGGATTGACTACAACAAAGCATTTGATAGTATCCCACATTCATGGATAAAAGAGTGCTTAAAAATGTATAAGATACACCCTACGTTGATTGACTACATTACAGTAACCATGAAACAGTGACAGACCACTTTGCAATTAAGCCATGATAAACAACAGATTATTATCCCAGGGATAAAAATCCAAAGGGGTGACTCTCTTTCACCATTGCTATTCTGCCTTGCCATTAATCCACTAAGCTGTTTACTTAACAGTTTAGGCCATGGCTACAATTTAGCTTCTAGAAAACAACAAAGTCTAATGACTTCTCATCTTCTCTTTGTTGATGATTTAAAACTGCATAGCTCATCAGATGAGGAACTGAAAGCACAGCTGCAGGTTGTCAAAAATTTTCAGATGATATTGGAATGCCATTTGGTCTTGATAAATGTGCAAAAGCAACCTTTGAAAAAGGAAAACTGCAGCCCCAGGAAAACATCAGTTTGGGACAAGAATGTGATATAAATGAACTTGAGCAAGAGGGAGTGTATAAATACTTGGGAATTGATGAAGGATCAGCAATAAAACACAAACAAATATGAACAAAGTTCAGTAAGGAGTACTTTAGAAGACTTAAATTAATCCTGAAAACAGCATTGACATCTAGGAACAAGATCCAAGCCATAAATCAATTTGCTCTTCATGTCCTAACTTACAGCTTTGGCGTGACTGATTGGCTCCAAAACTGTTGGATAGATTGGATATTAAAACAAGAAGGATGCTTCATGCTCACCAAATGATTTATAAAAATCTGTGCATACCAAGATTATATATTCCCCGTTCCAAAGGAGGGATGGGCCTCCTTGAAACTGATTACATGTATAGATCTGCAATCGTGGGACTCCACACATATCTGCTGACCTCACAGGATCCAAATGTAGTGAAAGTTTTGAAACATGAGGAGAATAAATCTAAGATGACATCTCTGCTTAATTTAGCAGAAGCATATCGATGTCAAGCGGGAATGGAAATCAAACCAGAAGTAGATAAAAACCAGGCAGCAACTGAATGTGCTAAAATGCAAACGAAAGAATATAAGGAGAAGGACCAGATGAGAAGGCAAAAATGTGGAAAAAACAAAAATATAGTTGCAAATATAGAAAACTTCTGGAAGGACCTCATGTTGGTCAAGAATGAATGCAGGAATGGTTAAGGAGAGGTGAATTCACATTAAGAAATGAATGGTTAATATTGGCAGCCCAAAATAGTGGGCTATGGTCACACTGGTTTAAAAAGTCCATTGAACATGTGGATGAAACAGACATATGTAGGTTTTGTAAAACCGAATTGGAAACAGTCATGCACCTCATTGCTAGATGAGATGCACTAATGGCAGAGGGACTGTATACTGAAAGGCATAATAATGTGGTGAGACTGTTACACTGGAGATTGTGCAAACATTATGGTACTGACGTGGCTGAAAAACACTGGAAACATGAGCCACAAAGAATCATAGAAAATGATGGAGTTTATATCACATGGGATCACCCAATACCAACAGTTCAAAAGATAGATGCTAGAAAACCAGATAGAGTGGTCCAAGAAAAGAAAACAAATGTAGCATTGATTATTGAAATCAACACACCTAGAGACTAGAGTGTATTGCGTACAGACAGACATAAAGTCATAAAATACCTTAATATGCAGGCAGAAATGAAAGCCATGTGGAAGAAATATACCCAGACAGTTCCAATAGTAATAGGAGCAACTGGTCTTATAAAAAAGAATTTACAATCATATTTAGATACGTTACCAATTCATGTAATAGCAGTAGCGTTGTCTCCTCACAGTAAGACGTTGTCCTGTTCGATTCTCAGCTAGAGTGTATTCTGTGTGGAGACATGCGTGAATGGGCGTACCTTCGTTGAAGGTTCTGCATCAGGGCAGGCAACTCAGCACGTAAAAATCTACTGCCAATCATTAGCGGACCGGAGTTCCTCTGTGGCGACCCCTAACTGGGAAAAGCCGAAAGACTCAACAACAACAACCAATTCATGTAATACCGTATAAATTGCAGGAGTCATTACTGGGCACATTGCCAGTGCTGCAAAGAGCACTTTTGGATAACATCAAAGAGTGAAACAATACTAATTTCATGAACTTTAATCATACTTTGACTTAGGAATGGGGTCAATTCCCATCACGGTATTAGAAACTCAAAAGACTTGGAGAAATTACAAACGACAGCATCCCTACAGTGTCATCCACCCTGGTAAGATCTGACCACAAAGCAGTCACTTTCGGTCACCCCCTCAGCCCACCCTACCCCCAGCTAGGGTCAAACATAAAAATTACTCCAAAGCTGATTTCAACAGATGGAAGGTATAAACAGCTTCACAGCCCACTACCCTCTGTAGGAACTGGCACAAATGTCCAAACCTACATCAAAGTACTATACGAGCAATTATATAGCTGCATGGAATCAGGAATACCCAACAGGAGAAAATCCTCCTCCTCAAGGAAGAGTAAACCTGCCTGGTGGTCATCTGCAATAAATAAACTCTATAATAAATGGAAAGAAATTGCTGTCTAGGACCAAGAATGAGCAGGTGCCTAATTGGAAGCAACCTCTCCTTAGCCTGAACAAGCAAATAAGAGCACTAGTGAACTCCTCCAAAGCAAACTTCGAGTCCAAACTGGCCACATATACTAAAGACAATCATAAGGCTTCTTCACAAATGTCCGCAATCTCAAAGGACGTGCTCAGATCTACTCAGAGCTGGAGGTGAAGGACACCTCATACACAAGCACCGTAGATATAGCCAATCTGCTGGCAGACAGGTTCAATGAAAATTTCACCCCTCTGTCCCCCCAATTAGTTAATTAGAACATCCCCAGCCCCTGCTCCCACCCCTTATTTCTAGGGAGCAAATCATCACTGCCCTCTAAAAAGGCAAAAAATGCAGCCTCCATGGGACCCAATAACATCCCAGGCTGCATCCTACATGAACTCAGGCAGGAACCTGCAACACTATTAGGCACCCTGTTCAATCAAAACCTGACCACTGGTTTTGTCCCAGCCAAGTGAAGGACAGCCACTATCATCCACCTGCACAAAAGTGGAGTATCCACCGATCCAGAAAAAATATAACCCCATTAGCCTAACTAGCTTGATCTGCAAGGCCATGGAACAGATTATCATGGACCTCATTAACAAGGATATGGGCAACCTTCAAACACTCAATCCCATACAGTTTGGTTTCATCAAAGGGAGGTCATGCCTGTTAGATTTGGTTGACTTCTTTGAGACAGTCTCCAAAACCATGGACAAAAAGAAGATGGTGCACACCGCCTACCTTGACCTGTGCAAAGGCTTCAATACTATTCACCACTTGGGTATATAGATAAACTCTCTCCACTACACATCAATCCATATGTCACCAGATGGCTAACAAAATGGTTCACTGATAGAACCCACCTAGTCAAATTAGGAGAAGCCATCTCAAGCAGTAGACCTGTAATGAACAGTGTACTCCAGGGATAAGTCTTGGGGGCTCTGTTGCTCGGGATATACCCCTCTGAGATACAGGCCAAAACCAGTGGTCTATGGCTGACCAAGTCTGCAGATGACTGCAAGCCGGGTGCCATCAAATTCCCCAAATGATGTGGAAATTCTCCAAGAGGGTCTCACCCAAACAAATGACTGGTGCCAGAAACATGACCTCAAACTGAATGCCAAAAAATGCATTATCATCCCCTTTTGGGACAGTGACGTCCCCTCAAATTATCACATTAATAACAAGGTCCTATGAAAGCAATCAGTCATGAGGGACTTGGTC
Source organism: Protopterus annectens (assembly GCF_019279795.1). Lineage (NCBI taxonomy): Eukaryota > Metazoa > Chordata > Ceratodontiformes > Protopteridae > Protopterus > Protopterus annectens. Next base: position 1,466,093,449 of record NC_056737.1, read on the forward strand.
ACTCAGGTTGATAGCAAACTGACTTTTGACCACCATATTGCCTCCTTTGTATGGAAAGCTTTCTACATGACTCACCTCATTAGGAAGGTTATCTCATCCAGGAACAAGAAGGTCATAACATCAATGCATTCTTCCCTTATAAGATCCATTATTGAGTAAAACACCCCTTTTGTCATGTACTTCACAAAGCACATGCAGCAGCTGGAAAGACCACAAAGAGTCCTCACCAGGAGAATCCAGGCCTCAAGTATCTACCCTACACAGATAGGCTAAAAGCCCTGACCTCTATTCGGTCACATACAGACTCCTCAGAGGTGACGTCTGTCTGGCATACAAAGTAATCTCAGAATCTGCCTTGATGGAACTGCTGCATATCTGTAAGCCAAGATCCACTCAAGTAACCTGCATGCATGACCTCAACCTGGTCTGTGACATCAATAGGACTTGTTGTTGGAAAATATTTGTGCCCCAGATGCTCCCCCTTCTGTGGAACAGACTCTCTCTCCACATCAAGCAGAGTTCCTCATTAACCCTTTTTAAGTGCTACCTGGATAACTGGATGGAGAACAGAAAATACACTCCTGGTATTCCACCATTGTCCCTACTGGACAGGGGCATCAGGTGCTGACTTGTCGGAACATGGGCTAAATTCTTGGCTAGACTTGTAAGGGCTTCAGGGCCAGTAGTGTAGTAACTTCCTATGATCCTATGAACATTTTCCTACGCAGCATTGATTTTTCCATCTTTGCCACAGAAGAATTGCTGCTCAGATACAGTCTGGAATCATTCATAACTACAGGAGACAGTCTGAGTCTTACACATTTATGTGTGTGACCTGAATGGTTATTGGATATAGATCCAGCTATGTATGTGTCTTGGGTAATCGTAAAGGCCATGCAAGTCCAAATAGCAGAATAATACTTAGAGAAATATAGTAGACAGTATACCTTCAGTCATACCTCTGCAAACACAATAATGGTGTCTCATCCCTCATACATATAATTCATATCAGCTCCACTATCTAAAGTGTAATAAGTGAGAGTGAACATAATGGGAAGTGAAACAACAGTGAAAGTGTATGGAAGATCCTGTATAAGAACTGAAGACCATGTGTATGGCAGTCCTAAACTTACACCTGTTGCCACAAGAATGTTGAAATAACACATCTGTTTTTCAGTTCATTGCTATAAACTGCACTGTCACAACAGCAAAAATAGGTTGCATACCCTGTACTAGAACCCAGGATGATCTGTACTCCAATCTTATACTTGCTGCCACAGGACTAGTTACATGATGCTTTCTAATTTCCTTATCATTCTTAAGGTCTCTGTGTTAATTGCCATACAATGCCACTTAGCAGGTTTCCGTTTTGCCCAACAGAATTAATTGAATGTATCTGGTTTCAACTACTGTCTATTTGAGTCCTGTCTTCAGGTGATCGATAGCTGCAGCTGTAGAGGAACCTTGCTAACTACAACACAATGCTGCTAAGCACAGTTGTGCAACAGAACACAGAAATTGAAACAATGTATTGTTTTTGACCTTTGCCCTGTACAGATGCCCTGTTTTTTTTTTTTCAAATATATTTTTACTGAATTTTTCAAACTTTTCAAACATACAAAGGAAAAACTGTAAGTAATTACAGGAAGCAGTAAAGTATAGGTATATATGTAACAGTTAGTACAAAAACTATGCATTTATAAAACAGCAGTTATGTTATAGGGAAACTTACATCTTAGAGACCAATATAAGCAGTAAAGACCACCAATAACCTATTACAGTCAAAGTCTAGAGATACAAATGGAAAGTGGCTTGGAAGACAGAATATATGACTGTCTTAAGAAGAAAGAAAAGCGGTAAGGAGGGTATAACCATAAAAAACAACTATTTACATCATGTACTTCTATTTATACCATATTTACAACATATTTACACCATAGATGCCAGAGGATAACAAAATAATATAACGAAATATTTTGTAAAATCAAAAGTTACTGTGTGATGGTAACAATGTCTAATGGTTATAGGGCCAGATATGATACTGATGGAGGATTTCCTGGAATGCAATGTTAGTGACCCACATTTTGGAAGATTATTTAGTTTGGATTATGTCAAAAAGTCTACACCAGTAATTCTGAAAATATTCTTTTTTCTTTTTGTTATTATTGCATAACTTATGTGCAGATATGTATTTGATTGCCATTAATGTAAAGTTTTCCCAAGTTATTGTTGAGGGATTGACCCAATTCTTGGCTATAAAATATTTGAGAAGGGCGCAGGCTGTAACACAGATGTGGCGATGGATACCCTTAAGAGATTTAGGAATTATATTTAAAATCATGGTTTGCCAAGAGAATGTGGTTTTTTCATATCCCATTTTTTCCAGCTGAGTTCTGAGAGAACACCAAAGTTTGTAAATATTCTTACAGCTCCAAAAGATGTGAAGTATATCTACATGTGGGAGGGAACAGTATGGACAGGTTAGGTTTTTATTGTATCCGAATTTCAGTAAGACTGCTGGGGTATAGTAGGAATTGTTGTTTATCATAAGCTGGGTGTAAATTAGGTTTTTGAAGGGGGTTAGATTCAGGGTATTACTGATTGCTTCGCACATAGACTCCGTAGAAATTTCTCCTTGTATACCATCCCAATATTTGGAAAATAGTAGTGAATGATCATACTTAATGCTTGACACAAGTTTATAGGTATTCAAAATCATTTTGTTCTGTAGGGAAAGGGATTTAATGATAGATTGTGATACTGTAATGTCTTGCTCCTTCACTCTATAGTCAGAGAATTTTTGTTTTATAAGTGAGCTAATTTGTCTTAAGATAGGATCATATTTGTTAGGAGCATCAAATAAAGTTTTGACCTCTGCAACAATTTTAGAGTTATAAAAGTGCCAAACTATGGCTTTCTTAACAATAGGGAAGTTTGTTAGATCGATCATTTTATTATTGATTTTTAAGTTAGGGTTTAGGTGAATAGGTTGGAGAAAGGGAATAGTATTGTGCAATTTTAAGGAGGTCATCAGAGTTTGAAAAATGCAAATTATGTTCTTTAGTGTAGGCAAGATCTTGAACTTGTAGTCACCATCTGGTGCTAAAAAAGGGACAGCATATGGATTGAGTTTTAATGAATATATATAGTTGCACCGGATTTTGATCCAGGTTGGGGACCAAGATTCAGCAGAGGGATCATAACAGGCTATTTGAATTAGACGGCTAGCATTAATGATGTGGTAATATAAATTAAAGTCCGGGAGACTTAAACCGCCTTTGTTCTTTGGGGTTGCAAACTGGCTCAAGGACAGAACCCACATGGTTAGAATTGCTGGAGCCATGTCAGACTCCAAACCAGTTACAAGTGGCATCCCACAAGGCTCAGTCTTGGGACTTCTCTTGTTCGGTATATATTTCTCGGAGGTACAGGCCAACATGGAAGGACTGCGGCTGACCAAGTTCGCAGATGACTGCAAACTGGGCACCATAATCGACTCTCCAGCTGACACAAGCATCCTCCAAAAGAGCCTCATAGAATCAGACAACTGGTGCCAGAGCCATGGCCTCAAGCTAAATGCCAAAAAGTGTATAGTCATCCCCTTTGGCAAAAAAAGTGCCCACAAATTACCACATAGGTGGTAATCCATTAAGTACAGAAGAAGTAATTAGGGACCTGGGGACCCAAGTTGATAGGAATCTCTCATTTGACAACCACGTGGCCAAAGTGGTTAGAAAAACATTTTATATAGTCCACCTAATCATGAAGGGATTCACATCTAGATCAGGGGAGGTCATCGTGCCTCTTTACTCATCCCTCATCAGGCCCATAATTGAGTACAATGCCCCTTTTGGGATGTACCTTACCAGACACCTGCAGCAACTGGAAAGACCCCAAAAGTACCTCACCAAGAGGATCAAAGGGCTCAAACAGATGCCATATGCTGCCCGGTTAAAGAAACTTCAGCTCTACTCAGTGGCATACCGCCTGCTCTGAGGCGATCTGTGCCTGACGTATAAAGCCATGTCCAACCCGGAATTAATGGACATGCTGCACCTCAGAAAATCAAAATCCCATCGAGCCACGCGCTCGAGAGACTTGAACCTCAGCACTGAAATAAATAGGACATGCTGGAGGGACAGATTCATAACCGAGAGGCTCCCTTCACTCTGGAATAAAATCCCAGTCCAGGTTAGGCAGAGTCCCTCATTGACTCTCTTCAAGAGGAATCATGATGAATGGATGGGAGATCGTAGGTTTACCCCGGGTATCACTTCTGTGTCACTGTTAGACAGAAGCACAGTATACTAACCTCGAAAAAGGGCATAGCAAAATTAATTTAAAATGGGTGGTGAAAGCCAAACACACTCTGGCTAGGCTTATAAATGCCCTAGGGCAGACAGCCTAGTATGAACCTATGAACCTATGAACAGATAGTTAATTTAGGAATTTTTTTGTGCATTTCATTTGGGGTCTGGTTTTGGGGATTATAAATTTCAGTGAATATATTTACAAAAGAGTTAACAATATCTTCATTACTGTATAAGTTTTTCCCTTTGTATTTTACTTCATTAATATAGTTTGGTCCCTCTTTGATGTTTATGAGTCCAGCTAGTGTTTTGGAGGGGGATTGGGCCCATTTCGAATATCTGTGAAGGAGTTTGAGTTCTACCAAGGATTGATTTTGTAAGTGAAATTAGTACATTTTTTTTGTATCTCATGTAATTTCTTTTCCAGTTCAGGAGAAAAATCCTTTTGTAGTTGTGCATCAGTCATCTTTTGCTCATTGTTGAGGTTATTGATGTACAGTTTCTCTTTTTTTTTAATAATAAGATGATTTTTGTATGAGTATTCCTCTGATGACCGCTTTGGCCGTAGCCCATTGGATATCTAAGGGGATGGTGGATAAACAGGATTCTGCATCAAATTGTTTCAGATAATCATTAATTTCCTGCAGAACATCTTTTTTAAGAATGTTACTGTTTAGTGACCAAGTGGGACTACTACCATTGTGATTCAGGTGGTGAGTTGGATTAATACAAAGGGAGACATTCGAGTGGTCGGATATACATCTAGCCTCAAGGGCAAAGTTTGTAATTTGGTTTGAAAAGATATCAGAGACCAAAAAATAATCAATTCTGGACCAGACTTTGTGCAAAGCCGAATAAAACATGAACTTATTTAGCTCTCTGTCATGGTCAAATATTAAAAAAGGGTCAACTAAGTTGAAGCTATTTATCATATCCTGAATAGATTCAGTTACTTGCGAGGGCTGTTTCCTGTTTTTATTTGAACTATCATTCAAGGGGTCCATGAGTGCATTCCAATCACCACCAATAATGAAGAGATGATTAGGAAATTGAAGTAGTAGATTATGTATTTCATAGAAGAATAAGTGCTGGTTTGTACAAGGGCTATATAGGTTTAAGAAAAGTAAAGGGGGTATTACCTGAGGGTATGAGCAGGAAAATAAACACCATCCACCATTCAGGTCAAATTTAGTATTCAGCACTTCACCAGGAAAGGATTTTTTAATTATTATTACAGTGCCTTTTGATGCAAGACTATTCCCTGCTGATATCACAAGTTTAATCCAATTTCTTTTTTTAATATTATCCCATTGAACATTTGTCATATGGGTCTCCTGTAAAAAGATGATGTTAGATTTATCCTGAAAAATCAGGTGCATAACTAGTTTCTTTTTTTTTGGTTTCTTGAAAGCCATTTACATTCCATGAATTCACACTAATCACCATAATTAGATTCAAAACGTAGATATATGCTAGGATAAACTAAGAATAAAGCCCTACTACGGACGGTGCAATTAGTAAACACATTTGGTATATATGACAGAAAGTGTAATGTGGTAATAAATCGTAGTCTGGCATCCATGCTCCTTACCATAACCCCTGTGCCTAACCACCTGTCTCCCTGAGTCATTTTTGAGAAAGCTCTAGATAGATACAAGCGATCTGTTTTTAAATATTTCCCTTATGAAGAATAATACAAGAACAGAGCAGGGAGACATATAAACTAACATCAATAGTCCAAGCGCCAACAAACATTGGACAACTACACCACTATGCCACTCCCAAAAATGTTAAGGAATATTGAAAAACAAATGTACATAGAATGGACAGTTAAAGGCAAAGTGACGTTTGAGTCAGGAGTTAAAAGACAAAATAAAACAATACCACCATAAGAACATAATACATACAGCATTTTTTTTAAATTATTGACTTCGAAAATTTCCATGTAAATAGGCAAGTGAGGTTGGAGTAATATAGACAATAAAAGTTACTAAGTAATTGAAACCAACACACTTTATAACTAGAGCTATTAATAACCATTACAGCAGATATTAACACAGGTTCTATTTATAACTGGCATAGCAGTAAGTACCATAATATCCTAATAAATACATTTTTTACCTATCTAGATATCTAACTGGGTTTACTACATATGCATTACACACAGAATTACATAACAATAGGATTAGAAAAGGAAAGACAAAAACAAGAGCATTGATTGACACCTAAGCAGTTAATTGGATTTTCAATAAATGCTGTTCACAATAAACTACATAACTCATATAACATCACTAACCAGCAAAAAACACAGTTTAGCCAGCCTTTTTTGCAAGAAAGCAAGTTTTAGCAAGCTGGCTAATTAAACCAAGCATAAGCATACAGCATATCAAGCTCACTATCTCTGTAGATCCACCTTCATTAAGAGAGAGAACAAGACATCCATATCCTGCACTTCCAGTAAAGAATTGGAACATCATGATTCATGAATCATGATTGAATCATGGTGAAAGTAGTCAAAATGCTAATTTGTGTTACCATGCAACAACAGATACTAAACAGGCAATTGTCTTTAGCTGTTTTTAAATAGATAAGCTCTAACTGAGCATACTGCTCTAAAGGGAGGTTAATGAAGGTGGTAATTATAACAGGAAAAAATTACAGGTTAAATATATACGTAACTTTTGACAATTGCATTGGCTTTTTATTTTACTCACAGAGTCTGAGTTTATATCACTCAAACACACACCTAAATACTAAATAGAAAACTAAATGTGAACACATAAAATATTGTTTTTGAAAAACTTAAAGGTACAGAAAAGCATGTCTGAAGTATGGCATTGTAATTTTGCAACATGACCAGCAGATGGCAGCTACTATACAGTTTGATATGAAAGACTTCTGACAAACTGATGTACTTGTATTGCTAGCAAAAATCTATATTGTAATATATTCATTACTTAAACAAAAGATTAGACTGCTAAATTACCCTGACCAGAGTCCTTTATAGTTACCCCCATCCTGAAGTGTCCAGCTAGTGTTGTTTTAAATCCATTTCTTCTTCCCTAGGCTCTAAGTCATGATATTAGCATTCCCAGAAATGCACTGCTTCTTCTTCTTCTTCTGTTGTGACCTTCGACCTCATGATATCATCTGCCGGTGTTCCTGTTGCATTCTGGATAATGGAATGTTGAAGCGGCCCTGGAAGCTTAGGGAACCCTCGTGGAGCTCTAAATAAGGCCTCAACAGGCCACAGGAAGCCTTGTGCACTAATACAAATGGGCCAACATATTACTGAAGAGCTAGAAAGGAAAATAAAAACAAACAAAAAACGCCAGGACATCCAGATGATGGCAAAAATAAGCTAGGAAGATGACAGGGTAAGTTAGAATCAGTTAACAGTGTTAGAAAGCCAGCAGAGATAGTTTTTTTGTAGGTGTATTCATCTTGGTTATACTATTTGTTAGTCATAACAGTAATTCATAGCTTTTAAGCATATACTGTATTATCTTGATTATATTATTTTACTAGCTTTAACAGTATAGCTAGTTAAGCCGGTAGTTCCTTGAAAGCTTGCATAAATACTTTTTTTGCTTCATCTGCAGAGTGTATTAGGAACTTCTGATCCCCATAGCTGAAGCAGAGGATGGCTGGGTATTTCATCTGAAAGCATAATTTTTTTTAAATTAACAAAGCACAAAAAGGAGCTAGAGCTTGTCTTTGAGCCTTAATGGGTTGGGGTAAATCCTGTGCTATTGTAATTCTGTGACCTCTCCATGAAATGTTACTTTTCTTTTTTGCAGCCATGAGGAGTGTGGTAACATGTGCAGCATTTAGTAGCTTTGCATAAATCTGTCTAGGGACACCCTCATCTTGTAATCTTCGTAATGCTCTATGAACTCTTTCAATAATAATTTCTTTAGCTAAGATTTTATTTTCAATAATGTGTTCAAAAATCTCAGTTAGTATGACTGGTAGTTGTACTTGGTCAAACTTTTCTGGGATGCCATGTATTAGAATGTTGTTTCTCCTACTGCGTGCTTCTAAGTCTATTATTTTTTGCTGTAAGTCACTAATAATTTTGTCATTTGTATTTACTTTGGTTTGTAAATCTTGTATTTGCTTTGAGTTCTCCTCAGTTTTCTTGTCAATAAGATTAATTCTGGAAATAATTTGGTCTAGATTAAAACCAAATGAATTTAATTTGTTTGAGAATAATTTGAAATCTTCATGCAAGGGCTGTAATGCTGTTTTAAGGTCATCTACTGAAAGAACAGTCTCACCTTTAGATTTAGCAGCTCCTTTATTTGAATCCTGTGTTGATTTATTTATTCTCTGCCTCTTAGCTGTTACATCCTTTTCAGGTGACATTAGAGAAGAGAGTTTGGTTTTAGAAGTTATAACATCCATGGATTTTTGTTGGTTAGCCATCACTGGGTGGATTAAAGTGTAGGTTTAGACCACAAGGGAGTGACTTAATGAATTTTCCTTTAACTTTTCTTGTTTAGAACTCAGTCCTTCAGAGAAAAGGATGCCGCCATGCAGCTGCGGCCTTCAGCCAGTCACTAGAGGTAAGCCCTTGCAGAAAAAAATGATAAAATTTTACTTTTTAGAGCAAAATGTCGCTATAGGTCTTTTCCATGAAGTGTAATTTAGAAGAAATACTCCTTTCCTGTTCAATTCGGTGCCAGATGCAGGTTTTTTTTGAGCGGATAGATTTGGTTGATACAGGAGCAGCAGAAAGTGTGTGTTCAGTGCTCGGCGGCCATCTTGAACTCACGGACGCCCTGTTTGCAGCTGAAACTTCTTCCTGGGTGGGTCCAAGTACAATTTGTGCACTGCCTTTCTTTGTACAAATGAAATGAGCAAAGCCAAACCTGACATTCATTTTTACTAAGCAGCGCATCACACAAACACTGGTGCACCAAAGAAAATAAAGACAGAGAGAGAGAAATGAAAAAAAGAGGGAAAGTAGTTGCAATAAGGAAAATCAATCTATGACATCCAGACCCCTAAATATTAGCACATGTGATATTTCTACATAGTTCTGGATTTGAATTCTCACTCCAGTGAACCTTTTGAACACAGTAAGCATGCCTTATCCCTCTTTGCCACACAAACAGCTTTAAATCAAAGAACTAAAATCATTTTGCATACAACCAAATGCAACATCATCTACAGTAACTGGAAACCATACACGTCTTATTTGTACATTTTTTATTTTTGGATGTAGTGCAATAAGTGATCACACAACCAGTTATGAGTACTGCTTGCGAATATGTGGCTCTGTCTTATCTCTCTATGATTGTTGCTCATTCTTCTCTTATCTGACCGATTATCTGAGACATGCAGTCTGTAAGCCATTCTATATCATTGTCCTTAAAATGTGTAAGGATATTAAATGGCAATAATATAATATAATATGCAGTTACCAACAAATGAAAGGGAGGGTGGATGTTAATGAACAGAACCTGTGAATTGTGTGCAGCTTACTTACATTTCCAACCTTGAAAAAATTACATCTAACACTTTGTAAGTGTAACCTAACACACCCACTGGTTGTAGGGCAGTCTGCATTGCTGTTGTGTTTTTCTTCTCCCTATCAGTAATCAGTCAAAGTTACAATCCATTAAAAACAAACACTGAGGGAGTGCCTGCATTATTTTACATCTGATACATGCAGCCAAATATTTGGGATTTAGCAATTCTAATGAGTTCACACCTCATTTGCATATTCACCATGCTGACAGCCCTTAATCTAAACCATAAAAAGACAAACATGTAGCTAGGAAACCTGAAGGTGAGAATATCTGAATATATGCAGAACACAGAAATTTAGCAGCAGATAGTTGCCGACATTAATGCAGTGGGCAGCCACAGCAGGACATATGACCAGATGTGTCATAGGGCCTGTGGCATGATCTCATCTGCACAGAGGAAAACAACTGGAGTGGCCTATGATCAAATGGGTACCAAGGGGCCTACTACAGAGCCATCACTTACAGCAAATGAAGAGTTCCTGTCCACTGTCAGAGATCAAGACAGCTCCCTGAAAAGTGTAGAACAGCATGTCCTTGACGTTGGTGCTAGTGTATCAGGAACAGCAAGCATGTCCCACGAGGAGCTTCCGGGTAGGCTATTGTTTCTCAGTTGCAAAATATTGTTGCATAGTAAAACAGTTTAAATCAATGCATTAGGTGTGTTTCACAAGATTTCTTTTTGGGGGGGATTGAAGATTGCTACAGTTAACAGAACATTCTGACTGATTACACATGGGCTTAGGTTGAACTTGTCATCCAAGTTATTGTTGAAAGTATAGTTTTTGGACATATAAAGGAGACAAGAGTATTACCCCCTGTGTTACTGTTAATTATGATAATGTCCTTACCTTTTGCTTAACTTCTTCCAGGACCATCCGGCAGACCGAGCATACCATCATCTGCACATTGTAAAGCAAACATTTTTATATCAGTACAGATGAGCAATTCAAAGAAATATTTTAGTGTATGAAGTTGATCTCAGGACTGTTGTGTGTATTGTTGTACTGTCTAATAGGGGTAGCACTGTTATTTTGTTAAGCATATATTGGACTATAGTAGAACTATAGTAGTGTAGGTATTAACTGTTCCGCTGTTTGTTCCATATTATCACAGGTAATCCTGACAGTGGAAGTGTGGGACTTCTACCACCTGATGTTAGAGTATCAGCAGACTGATAATGATGGTGGCCAAACAGAGGCACAGTTGGGGGGTGTAGAGATTGAACCCAATACTGAGGTTGACATAAAGCCATCTACCCATTCCAGTGGACCCTCAGATACTGAACAGATGAAAGGCAAGACAATCAATTAACGTAGTGTGGTTACTGTGGCTTCAGTGCCTGTTGACTCTGGATGTAGACAAAGTGTGGGTGAGGTGCCACAAAAGAGGGTTGTTAGGGGTTCTTGGAGGAGGCCTATTGTCCATCTTACACCTGATCCAGGTGTCTCTTCCCATGCCACTCTATGTATGTTTAGGGCTGTCGTGGAGGCATAGGCACATTCCAGTAGGTCCTGAAGAGGGTTGTATATGTAGCACAGGCTGACATGCATGACTGCCTCCACCATATTGCCAATTCAATGGATCAGATGAATGACACATTGGAAAGAGTGGTGTCTGTCAACCAAATAATCTGCTGTAAGCCAGTGTGCTATGCCTGATCATGCTCCCATAATGGCACTACTTCCACTGCTCCATTAGTGGTTGAGCTGCCCACACTCAGATGTGGCAGGCCATAGAGTTGTAGTTCTGAACATCCTTGTGAGGTAGCTCATCCAGCAGACATCAGTCCAGTTTAGGGAGAAGCAGTGTATCTGACCATGGGCATGGACATGCCAGTACAACTCCTGGCAGAGCCATTTCTCGTGGGCAAGGATGACAACAATGAACCTCTATCATGCACATCTCACACCTGTCCAACATACCAACACATAGAAATAGCCAGAGATTGGCTGTGTCATGCACCAATTTTACCTGGAGAACCCATAAAGACACACTCAACAGTTACATTGTTCACCCGTGCAGCTTAAAACTCGTGTTGTCTCACTGGCCATTTGTTGCTTTATCCAAATGTCTGCCTGCTTCTCTTTCTTACTCACACACTGACCTACCTTTTGCATCAGCCTAGGTTTCCTGCCCCACCCCACCCACAATACCCTGTGCAAGTAATGATAACTGTGCCATATCCCTGTTTTGTATATTTTGGATTCAGGAATGCAGAAGCATTGTGTTTGATGCTCAGGGTGCATAGCTAACTTAGTGATTAGTATATATGCATCTGTGATGTTGAAATGGTAATTGTACCTTTGACTTATATTGGTTTTAGAAAGTTCAACAGTTCATAGCATCAAAATGTTTCCATCTTTATTGTTAATGATCTTGTGAGGGTTGTGAAGTCTGAAATTGCAATCTTGATCATTACTTTCTAACTTCTCTGTTTAATGATTTTTCAGCACAAATGTATGGTGCTAATCTAAGGGCATGCAGTGGCCATCAGTACTATTGAGAGGTATGACTGTGAATCTTTGATGCCTGATGCCTACTACTTAATAATGGACACATACATATCAAATAAATCTCTGCTGTCACATGTTAACATTATTTCTGTCCAAGTCTCCCACCTTTTACTTGCTTAAACTACCAAGTAACAACATGCAAATATATGCCAGTCATTTAAATTATTGCACAATACACTCCAGGTTCAACACTTACCTTGTACATCAAGCATTTGCAACAGTTTTAATTCAGGGGTCACTCTGTCTGATGCAAGCAGTACACAGCCAATACATGAGGAGGATAAGGTTTTGACAGTTGCCTGGCATCAATGCTACTATATGTATGTGCATAGGTGGAAAGTTTTAGACTCTTAAATGGTGAGTGAATCTGCTATGCATTGTCTCTTACCCATTGAACATGCTTACGTCTATCTACACCCGCAGCAGATGCTGCTTCCCTCTCTGACTCCTCACTTGTGTGCAGCTTACCATTGGTGGTGGGATGTGTGTTCTTTCCCTTTGTTGATCGTGCTGAAGCTGTTTTCTCAGGATGATGTTGTGTGGCGTGGCACATACTGTGAATATTTCAGTACATGTCCATGGATTATACTGCAGATGTATCTAGGCACCAAAACCACGACTTCAGCAGCCCAAACACATGCTCTATGATATTTCTGGTTTGAGTGTGTGTGTGTGCGATATTCCCCCTAGTGAACATCTGATACAGTTGGGAGGTGTGCCAGATATGTGAGCTGAGGTAAATGCCTGGGATGCCAGCATGCACAATCAACATGATTCCATAGCATTACACATGACTTGGCAGTTAATTGAGTGGAAGCCTTTCTATTAATGTAGGGCCATCCCTGTTCCCCAGGTGGTTCCTTAATTTCTACATGTGTACAATCTATGGCACCCATTTCTTCAGAGTAGTGTGCTACAGGGTAGAACTCCTGCATATTTCTGGCTCTATCCTCATGAGTACAGGGAAAATATATGTGGTCACTAGTATGTTGGAGCATAGCATTCAAGAACTGATGGAGAATCCTGGAGGGTGATGCCTGTGACTCCCAGCATGTCCCCCATTGGTCATTGAAAGGTACCTGTAGCTAAGATTCTAAGTACTAAACATACCTTTGCCTCCACCGGGATGGGTTCCCCTTGGTCCTGCTCTGAGTTGAGGACAATAGAGGTTGCAGAGTTTGTTTAGTGTGTCTCTGTATGCCCTGTAGCGCTCTACAATTTCCATGTCATGTAGACTGTGATAAGTTACCTGGGGTCTGAAACTCTTCTCCTTCTTGGCCTTGGTCTATTACCAGGAGCAGCAGCATAGATTTCAGTCTGTTGCACATGCACAACACAACAACAGCAGCCAGCCCCATTGTTGTGTAGTGTCTATCTCTCTATCATGGCTGAAAAGATTTTGATTTTTGGAGGATAGGAGTCTAGTTAGTACACAGTTTATTATTGTTCATCTTGATTGGTGGATTGGTTGAGTAGCATCCATTATTTACCTTGTTGTGTGGCTGCTACTGAATATCAAAAACAAAAAAAACATTGCATGCATGTCATGCCCTGTCATGCAACACATATAGTGGAAGTGGTCCATGTTTTTTTTATTGAATTTGGCTGATATATGATGTATAGATATATATATATTATATATATATATATATATATATATATATATATATATATATATATATATATATATATATATATTAATACACACACACACACACACACATATATACACACACATGTATATATATATAATATTGATAGATAGATATTGATATTCAATATGTACATTCTGAGTTTAGTACAACATCCTGAAATTGAGATGTACAGTTTTAAAAGACATATGTTAATCTGGGTATTTCTCATGAAATAACATAGAAGCAAAGTTTCCAAATTATTTTGTAAAATACTGACTTCTTATTTGAGTTTTACATTTTACTTTTGTCAGCTATGTAGCAAGACATTAAATAACGTATTTTCTTATTAAATATCTCTTGTTCTTTGATCTTGCATATTTTGATTAGAAATGGATTGATCCTGTATGCAAAAATCTTATGTCTCAAATTTTAGTGTACTTTAATTTATTTTGAAGTATCTTGAATTTTGTCCCTCATTGCCATGAAACTTCCATTTGTTTATCACCAGGCCTATGAGCTCAGATACATTCCTAAGCACAGGACTGTACTGTAAACATGCACAGGTTTATTTCGAGAATTGTCTCATAACAATAACAGAATGAAAAGATTTTCTGATCAGAGTTTTGCACAATAATCTTCCAGTTTCCTCAAAGCAGCACACAGTTCATTACCTAATGTAAGCATTCTGTCAGTTTGTGCCAGCTTACATTGGAGCAGTCATGTCACTGTTTTTCTTGGGCTATAAAAAGGTTATTTCAGAATTAATTTAGAGAACTCTTAAATAAGATCATATATGAAAAACTGTCGGGCATGTTATCCAAACAGCATACTTCCTATAGTGATTTCCAGAAATGTGTTGCAATATTAATTAACAAAATAGTGAAGCAAATGAGTACAAGTGTGAGAAATCAGAATGTCAGCTTTAATCATCACAGCTAACAGTGAAAAATATACCTTATGATATGACAGCATTTTTTTAATCATAGACATTGTGAAGGACTGATGCTAAGCATCCTCTACATTCATAACAGTGAGTTTAAAATGCTCACTTGGAAGAATAAAATACTGTGCTTTTCATACTGTCTACCACTGAAAATATTAAGTCATATTCATAACCGATTTTTGTTACTTGATATAAATGATAGAACTACAAAGAATATGAGAATAATGCTGCTGCAGCATTTAAAATCCATACCATCTTTGCATATTGATTTTATGGCTCAGTTTTCTGAAACAAAGTCACAAAGCATGCTTTTTTGCTGTCAGTACAAATGGAAATACAATCCTTGAGGTTGTACCGTTTGCTACACAGGCCACAGATATTGCACTCATGCTTTGATAAAAACTGCACTGGATTCTGAGACTTACAGATTTAGATATCATTAACAAAAAGGCAATAAAAAGCAATATACAGTACAGCATAAGAATGTGATGAACAATAAATTAAACATTCTTTTTCTTGAATGAAAAAATACATTTTCACACATATAATGAAAGATTGTAACTAATTCTTGTCATTTTCATATATTGAGTAAATGAGAAGGTGTTGGAAAAATGTTTTGATGTGTTAAGGAAACAAGGTTTTACAAGTCAAAGAACATGATAATCTGTTGGGATACTCTCCAATCGCTCAATGTAAAATTCCTTAAGCTTCATTTGTCTGCAGAAAAAAAATGCAAGACAGAACACTGATCATTTTGCCCTCCACAGTAATGCATTGCCAATCCAATTTATAAGGGACTACTGGCACTGATTCACTTCCTTTGAGAAATACCTATGTTTTTTGAATTGGTATGACCATGGAGTTGGTATATATAAGTTTAAGATGAATGCAGTCTTGCCTCAAACATTGGGGGTAGTGAACTTTGTTTTGAGAAAGTCTGTTATTCATAACAGAACCAATCTACTATGACAATGATTTCAAAGGCTTAAATAAGGTGTCTGAGATAATAGCCAATTCTCATGTCAGGCAGGCAGAGGTATATTTTTGAACTGTGCATAGACAGGAGGGAAAGAAAAAGTGAAACACAAGACAAGAAAATTCTCTTTTAGACAAATGTGTGGTACAGACATTAATACGTCTGGCTATGCAGATATGGAATTAGCAGCTTGTCTCAGGTATTTTGTAAGAGTTAGGTAATGCTTTATAATGTCAAGAGGAGTGAAGCATTAAGGGAAAACAAGTCATGGTCTATGCATTTGTGTTTCACTTAGCGAATGACTGAAGGCCTACAATGGACAGAGAGACATATGCTACTTGTTTGCTCACCATACAGCTAATGGCATTTATCATGCAGTTTGGGCAGTCTGTTTCAGTGGCTTGGTGGAATTTTTGTTACATCAACAAATGTAGGCTTTCTTTGCACTTCTGGTCATTTTGCTGATCCATTCTGAAACTTTGCATTGCTTGTAATGCTGGGATAAAGAATAACAAAACAGAAATTGTAGAGTAAAGCATGCAAATAGTTTATATTATTTTCTAATATTTGTTTTTGACAATGATACAGAGTATCTCTGTTGTTTCTATAAACAATAATGACAGACAAATTTGAAACAGTGCACTGTGTCTGCTTAGGATGTTTGAAGGAACACATTTTGATCATGGAAAAACATTATTTTGCAGTCATCCATGGACTACAGTTTTTTAAGGTATGCAGCCAAACTTATGAAAAGAAATTTGCTTTATGAAGAAGAGGTATTGCAAAATACGAATTGTCTCATGTGGTCAAAGGAATTTTAGCTCATGCTTGTCACAGGTAAAACAAAAATGGTGTATCTCTTCATGCATAAGTGGAATAAAGAATATGGGCCTGGAATGTATCATGTTAGAACAAGATGGCATAGTCCATGACTGAACAAGGTTAATGAGCTAAGGTTAGCCATGTATTGTTCAGGAAACACAGAGGATGTACATGCTATGCTTGAACTAATGAAAAATGAAAGTCTAGGTGTCATTTGGCTGGGCTGCAAGAAAAAATGTGGTAGGCAATGTCTAAGGATTTTAAGTTAACCTTGGTTTAGATGCAATAAAAATAATATAGGCTACATTCTGCCAGGTGGGCAAGAGAACCAATGCCCAAGACTAAAACATAATTCTCATGCTTCTTGACATTTTGGCAAGGGTGCTTAGCTCAGTTAGGAAAGGTCTTGTTTGATAACATGGATAGCAGAATTCTATATTCCACTTGCGTGAGATACAGCAGTAATGGAATATGAGACACTTGGCCAGGTGAGACCAAGGAATTTTAGGCAGTATATAACTGGAATTATCCCTCTCAACTTGCAGACACTGAAAACAAGTGCAAAGGTTCTTCAGTAGTAGGTACCCTCACCCAAAATATGGACACCTATTTAGCATGCAGTTTTCATCTCCAGCAGGGTAAAATTTCCCCCACTTTTAGTAGGATTCTGAGATACTGCTCAGAAGCACAATTTTAAAACACTGACACAGGTATACATGACACAAAAATAGAAGTATGTTATTAAAGACACAGTAAAAAATCTGTAGACTTTAATGAATAATGTTGCAAAAATATACTACACAATATTATTTATTTTTCCATCTGAAAACAAAAGATATAACATGTGGGTCCTTTTTCTTTAAACCATTAGTACCACCAGTATGTTGGTTATATATAATTTGGTTTTCTGTTAACTAAAATACTTCAAAATTGAGTGTGATAGGAAGAATTCAGAAAACTGTAACATGGGGTAAGCCAAACATTAACATAAACACATATCTATAACATAGGTGCAGTTATTCAGAAAAAAAAATCATATGAAGGGGTAAAGCCATACCTGGCCAGCTGGCCAAAGAAATTTTAACAATGTCCAGCAGCATTATAATGGAAAATTCAGTAGGCTATGCTTGGCTATGTGCACAAAGTAATTTCAGGCCACATCTACATTAATTACAGCACTAATGGAACAGGTCTATTTGACCATGATGAAATAGTTCATTTCAACCCATGCTGAAATGGGTTACAATTAAAGAACAGACTCCACACTCTGAAGACTAGACAAGAATAGCGTGACTGTTAACTGATAGTTTGGTGCCTCGATAGATGATGTCACAAAGGCCCAAAGGTCCTGTAAACCACAGAAGTGTGATTATAACTTAATGGGAGCCCATGCATGGAAGTAAATGTCCTGAGACTCTACACCCATAGGGGCATGCAGAGAAACATGACAGAACTTAATATGCATTAGTTAGGGACAGAAAAGACACTGGCCTTGCGAAGCATCTTGCCTTGACCAAAAATGATGCCTTGATACCAAGATAAGATACCTGGTTTTAAAAATTAGCTAGTAATTGGTGTCATTCTAAGGGGATCATTCTAATATGAGATGGTAGATAAGACTTTCTGTTTTACCAGAAATGGCTTACACCTTTTATAGTATGGCTTCCACATATTGGCTAAAATATTGCTTGCCTTTATCAGGCAGACTGTCCCTTCTGGACATTCATGCATAGCAAAGTCAAACCCAAATTCAGACAATATCATGGTTACACTGCTTATTTCTAGCAGAGTAAATGGAAAGATGCCAGAATATGAGGTCCTTCTGCAACATGAACACAACTGTATCTATGCAACTACTGAGATGTGGATTTGATTAAATGACATAATTTCTTCTATAGTGGTGTTTAGTACTCATCAAGGTTTCAGGCCATTTGGTCTTTGCTGGGGACTATCTGTATTTGTTAGAAACATCACCTGTATCTGGCACCTAATGTCAGATTAACCAAGAGCCTAACTTGGAAAATGAAAAGATGCAACACAAAATTAACAAATGCAACTATTATTTGATTGCTAGCTATAGATTCCTATCAATGTCTCCCAAAGATCAGCAAAATTACCTTATTACAATTGAAAAGTTAAATATAAAACCAAATACCTTATTTCTATGGGACTTCTATTACCCAAGCACTGACTGTCACACTTAGCCCTTGCAGAAATGGATATCCTCACCATTTCCTAGATATTAGCAGAAGTAATATTAATACGCTGAAACAAAGTATGAAACTACCCGCTACAGGCTCTAATATCCTTGACCTGTTCCTTATCACCCCGGTGGCCATCATGCATTTCCTCGTAATGTATTAAATATGGTCACAAAGCAGTTATCCTCTTTGTCAGGCTTAATGGTACCAATCAACCACTAAATGAGATTATCTCTGGGGACTTCTATAGGACAAACACAATTCAGCTTATAGATGACCTGTGCAAAATTCCTAAAAATCCCCAGCAAATGGACCCACCTGAGAGGGCTGCCACATTCATTACCATTTTTACTGGCATCTAAACAGCTACTTAAAAAAGTCTTCACCATTCTGGCCTAAATATAAAGGAAAATTCAGGAATACACCTCTCTGGTAGAACTCATGTACTAATAAACTGTATAACAAAATAAGAAAAATAATGAAAGTTATAAGAAATCCTCATCACCCTACCAAAGGACTACACTAAAACATGCCAGCAAGGATTTTAAGAGTGCTACTAACCAGTGTAAAGAAGAGCGTAAACATATGGTTGCTACAGAGAGCAAAGGGAACTACAAATCTTCAGTTACTTAAGAAAGCTAAGGAATAATGTTCAATAGTGCACTAAACTCACCCTTACAAATATTATACATTCTCATCTAAAGAATATAGTCAATACATTAACAAATAAATTTAGTGCTGACTTTATCCCACCTGCCTACATTGTTGTTTTCATTATCCCTGAAGATTTACTTTCTCCCGAAATCACCTCTGAAGAAGTTTAGAGTCTCCACCAAAGGCTAATAGCAACATTTGTATGGGATCAGACAACATAACCAGCTGCATTCTTATCATTTCCAGGTAGAAGCTTCTGAGCCTATACATAAACTGTTCAACCTCAACCTATCAATGTGATTTTCCCTGATTTTTGTTGAATAGTGACTGTCACTCCTGTATACAATAACCCCCCCCCACACACACACACACACACAGACTCAGGTAATAATAGATTCATTAGCCATAAACAGCCTTATTATGCAAATGTGATGGTCAAGTACTTTCTTCTGAACCTAGTAAACTTCTTTGAAAAGGTAAAAGAGGCTATGTACAGCAGACACTACTAAGCTTTTGACACTACCCCTGTGCTGCTGTTATTGAAAGGTAGATAAATGTAATGTATACCCCATATGTTGCTCATTGGATTGAAAAATGGCCATTCAACAGATTCAAGTAGTGAAAGTTGCTGATACCTCCCCAGACTTAAAATTGTAACTAGTGGGGGTTCCATGTGTATCAGTGCAGGTCCCTCTCCTTTTTGCATTTATTTTGTAGACTTCCAAGAAAATATGCATGAAGGGCAGCTGACCAGTGTCCTGATGACTGCAAGCAGGGCACTATTATCTGCGTATCTGCATATATTAAATTGTTCCTAAAAAAGATGGACAATGCACAATACAAGTGTACTGAAAATGGTTTCAAACTGAATGCAAATACTGCAATATATTAGCATAATAGTAGACAGAAAAAGGCAACCATATTCTGAGGATAAAAATGTTATCTTTATACTAGATCCAGACTTATGTGAGGTCCTCCAGTGCATTATCACTGACATGTCATGGTTGAAGGATGTAGAGTATCCTTATAAGAGGTGGAGAATGTGGAGACAGTTTGATAAAGCCCTGGACCTTTAACACCTGGTCACTTGCATATATATGTTTCTTTAAAGATTATATTGTCACAGGAGTCAGAACTGGTCACTTCTCTGCTGTAGTATTATCTGCCAATTAGGAAGACACACAGTATGATGGTGCATTGATTGTTGGCTTATGACAATCAGTTCAAAGACGAAAGAAGAAATTAAAGTGGTTAGGTGGGATAAAAATAGGTGGACATTTGAATGATAAGCAATGTGGTTAGGCTGGATACAAGACATGAATATTTGAAAGATAAAATGGTTAGATGTGATACAAGACAGATGGATATTTAAAGGATGGCTATGCAAGAACAGGTTGCATAGAGCAAGACATGGAATAGCAGGAATAGTTAGTGGTCCTAGCGATAGTCAGTGAGCCTAGAAGTCAGACAAAGCACTCAGCTTTAGCAGTTGCTTGTGACCAAGATGTGAGTTCAGGTGAAGTTGTGGCAGGTGGGAAGGGGGGAATTCACAAAGACAGGAAACTTGTTTTTACAGGCAAAAAGAAAATACATCAAGTTGGGCAAATGACAGAGAATACACAGAAAAGGGATCATTTAAAAGAGAGCACAGGAAAGAGGAACATACCTCAAAGGGCAGTGAAGGAAAATTATATGGTAGAAGAGGGTCAGACAACTGACAACTATTTGGGCTGCAAGGAAGTGAGGGACTGCTTCAAGAATTTCCTCATGGCACATCTGCAAAATGGCATGTTTGGAGTATGTTTCCAAAAATTCACTATTATTCATAAACTATCTTACTCAAATGGAAAATAATTTAATGAATTTAGCATTGAGAAATGCAAAAAGGTCACGTTTGTTTTGGTGGACATTGTGTTGGCTGTGTTAAGGTACAAAGAATTAATAAAAGAAACCCAGATATCCACAACCATTTACTTCTGCACCTACACAACACCAAATTACCCATGCAGTGTATGTGAAGGGCTTGGAGGAATCCACTGCCAATCACTTACACATGTACAAAGCACTGATATGTGCACACTAACTAAATTAATTCTAAATAAATGAATCAAACCAACAAGTTGATGAATAGCACATCGATACAATACAATACTTTTCTCACACACACACACACACACACACACACACACACACACACACACACACACACACACACACACACACACACACACACACACACATATAGTCACACACATTCAAATCCATGCACTCAAAATGGGCATTGACTGAGATTTTGAAACCACTTGCTACTAGTGTAATGTAAATAGAGTCCATTGTTTAGCAGTTACTCAGTGTTAATATTCAGGATTTCATTTGGTCGACTGGTTTACAGCTTAGAAGATGTGGACAGCTCAGTATCTTTGAATCCCCACACCCTTCATTAGCACTGTGTTATGCACTAGTTGTTTATAAATCACAAGAAATCTCCTTGTCTGAGTATGAGCAAGTGCTCTGAGTATTTTTTAAAAGTTATATATAAAACATACGTTATTATGCTGCCAAACTTCCAACTGCAATGAAATGCACTCCTCCAAATAGATGGCAAATATTAAAATAGGTGAAGTCACTAAAGATTCTAAGATTAATTTTACCTTTACTACAGACATCCTCATCGCTGTTATCTATGCAGTCACTGATACCATCACACAGCCATCTGATTGGAATACAGCGAGCTTTGTTCTGACAACGGAACTGATCTTCACTGCACTCTGTCACACAATCGTTCTGTTAACAGACAAAAGACAGCATCACTTATTAGAAACAGCCTGAGTACAGCAAATCCTCATAAAGAATAATCTTCTACTGAAGCTTTTTCATGTTTGCATTCACATTTGAAACCTGATTAAAAAAAATGAAAACACTCAAGATGGAATTTCTTCCTTTATGTTACAAATGTTTACTGCATTTCAAGCTGGCATTAACGAGAGATCTGAATATGCCGAAACAGATAAAAAGTAAACTGAAAGCAATTGTTTTGTGACTTTTTCAAAGTGGAAGTAATTTAAACATTTGTGTAACAGACTGTAACGTATCACAAATTTACAGGTACCACATATGCACACATTCCAAAGTCATCTAATACCTTGACTGACATTGTGCCCTAACTGTAAATAACATTCTCCGTCGTCATAGGAACACAGGAACATAACAATAAAACTGGGCAAGTGATTAGATCACAAAGACCATAACAGGCCCAGCCATACACATCTTTAAGCAGACACACTTAAATGTTTTTGCCAGCATTTAAGTGTAGTTACTAGTACCCGCTTCCTAAATCAAGCAAGACGTCACATGGTATAAATTTAGGTGCACCCACCCAATCACCAAGACTAGTCTTAAAGACAGACAAAGTAGTGTTTTGTTTGACCTGCAGTGGTAACTAATTACATATACTGGAAATATGTGGAGTTAAGAGTCAGACCCTAGCCTCTAGCAAGTCTTGCTTATTTGTTGATGCAAATTTAATTTCTAGTAAGCATTTTGTAGAACCACATATTCTGGGAAGAAATAGGGCTGGTTATTTTTCATGGTTTCAAAAGCAAGATATAGGTCATCTCTGAGCAACCAGTAGGCTACTGAAGGAAAGTTGTGCTAATGTACTGGGACAGTTGAAGGATTTAAGGTCTTTAATGTTTTTGGTTAAAACTCAATGGGGTGTTTCCAGTTGAGTGATATATTTGGATTTATACAGACCACAGGGGGCAATATATTTAATGATGGGTCTGATAAGGAAAGAGTACAGTGGTATGGTGACTTTGTTCAATCTTAATGATACTCTCTTGAAAATTAACTGGATTAGATTGAACAATTTTCTGGAATCGTAGAAACATGATTATTAAATGGGAGACAGCTTTTCACATCAGTTCATGTCTCTAAGACTGTATCTGTTTGAAGAAAAGTATCACTTATAAAAGAAGTGGTGGAAACACTCTTTTTTGCTGAATTCTACTATGCCACACTTTTTTGCATTTACTTTGAGATTGTTTTTAGTACACAAGCCTGGCCAGCTCAAGATAAGCAGCATGTGCAAAATTGCTACTGTCCATAGCATCTGTAAATTTTCTAAAGAAGTTTTCTAATTTCCAGATATACAGACCAAACTGAGTTGTGTCTAGATCAGTTAAGTTGCCTATGTCTGTATAAATAAGGTTACCATACGTCCGGGTTTCCCCGGACACGTCCTCTTTTTTGGGATCCTGTCTGGGCAGTTTTTGAAAATTCTGTGATTTGTCCGGGTTTTAAATCGCAGAATTTTCAAAAATCAGACATCCCTATTTCAGAGTCTTTCCTCCGCTTTGTTTTTTTTTTTTTTTTTTTTTTTTGATTGGCTCATATACCGGTATAAGAGCCTGTCAAAAAACGGAGCTCCGCTCAATGCAGATCAGCTTAATGTTCCGCACTGAACAGAAGAGGGTCCGCTGTGCGTTTCTGATTGGCTTATATACCGGTATATGAGCCAATCAAAAAAGCGGACCTCTGTTCAATGCAGAACTGCTTGATGTTCCGCATTGAACAGAAGAGGGTCTGCTGTGCAAGGTTTTGACTGGCTCGTATACCGGCATACAGGCCAATCAAAAATCCCCAAACACGGACTACTTGTCTTTAATTCATAAATACATTAAAGACAAGACTAAAGACACTAAAGACCTTTTTTTTTTTTGCTCTTCAGCCCTAACAGGATGAAATAAGTCCTCTTTTACATACAACCAAATATGGTAACCCTATGTATAAATGAGTTCTGATATGATACATTCAAAGGATATGCATATAAGTCTGGTGAGGCTGTTGGCCTACAGTTACCTGAGTCTGTAGAAATGCCACCCTTGTGTGAAGAAGTCACAGAAGCTGTTCTCCAGGCATCAGGGACAAAACCTGAGGATAGGCTGAGTTTGAACAGTTTAAGTAGATGTTCATATAATGCATAATTGACACCATTGAGAATGCAGCTTGGTATGTTATCTGGGTTTACAGAAACATTATTTTTAGCATTTCTCAGGGATTTTAAGACTTGTTCTAAGATTTTTATAGCAAAAAAAATAAAAATAGAGATAGTGGTTGCAAAAATGTGGGAAGATAGGATAGAGACAGCACTACATGTTTCTGCTAATATATTGGCTATATCCTTGGGACAGGGATGTGTGATATAATTATGGATGATTTAAATGCAATATTGAATATTATTCTTTAATTTTCAAACAAAACTGAAGAAAGTGTTGCAGTTTTCTTTGGTATCAGCCCTGACTTAAGTTTGTACTGTACTTACATTTTCTTATAGGGCTATAAAGGTCCTTAATGGCATATTTTACTGTGTGAAATAGAGGTAGGTGATGGGATGGCTTACAACTTTTTATTATATTCTTTCTTTTGTTATGCACTTTGTTAATACAGGAGTTTTATTACATAGATTAATTTCTGCATTTACAATTATATTAATGGCGGATGGAAACAGACTCCTCCACACAGCTGTTTAGATGCTGGTAAGAACGGAAGTTAAATGTGGGCAGTCCACTCAGTTGGGTCTGAATGTGGGAGATTTTGGGAATTTAGGTTTGTCATGGAGAAGTCCCTAAAATACTGTCATTTGGTGGTAGAATGGTAGCATATTCATAATACACTGAACCACCACATTTACTTGATGGGAAACAGACAGTGTGCCTACCTAATATGGGCTTTTGGCTTATCATCCTCCCTAACTTCCCCTAATCCATTCTCAAGCACTCCCATAACTCCATGCAATCTCTCCCTACCATCTACTCCAGCAGTATGTTGCCTGGGTCACAACCAGCTCTGTGAAGAAATACTTGGAAATACAGCCAAGGAGTACTTAGTCAGCATCATCCTCTGATGTACAAATTGCACCTGAACTTCTGCTGTGACTTGTAACTTTCAGTAGGACTTTAGTTTACAGCTATGTGCTTATCAGCATTATTCATGATCTTTATAAGAATAGCTATGTGGGGTATAGTTTTAAATAATGCTTATGTGGAGCATTGTTTTCCTAATGCTTTTAATAATACTTATGTGGAGTATTGTTTTTCTAATATCTTTTAAAAATACTTATGCAGGGTATAGTTTTCCTAATACCTAAGATTACTAATGTAGGGTATAGTTTTCCTTTAAGTTTACTTTCTCCAATAGAAATAAACTGTAGTACTCTTTAAATGAGGGACAGATCTACATGCAGCAACCTGTGAGAGAAGGGATGTAGTAATAACCTTCTCAGTCTATCCTTACGTTGATAATTAGCAATGCTGGGGAATCTGCCAAATTAAAAAAAGGATATTTATTTTTTACAGACAGTCTTCATGAAATGTCATAAGACTGAGAACTGGTCCATTATGTCTGGTAAATGATTTGACAACTGCTCTACTTAGTGGTATTAATGCTGAAGGGTTTAATAAAACTATTTCTAAAAATTGCACAAACCTGTCAGTGGCATTACTTCAGTAAGGAAAAATATACTGATAATTGTACGGGAGTTAAGTATATAAGTACATAAATCTTTAGTTTATTCTGCAAATTAACAGTTACCATTTCCAGACTATCATGCCAGACTAAACTTCTCTTTACCAATTGTACTTATGAACATTCTTATGCTCTGAAAATTGACATTTTTATTTATACATATATGAAGTTAGTCATCTAATTCGTGAGTAGTGTAGTGTAGTTATATCAGTAGTAAGTGACCCATATTCTGTTGCATTTTACAAATTTGCATACCCTCATGTTGTGTTGATTTAAAATTAAAAAAAAAAGAATAGATGCCATAATAAATGCTATGGGATTCTGCCTGTAATATTTTCCAGCACAGAGCTTATGTATATATTGCCATTCTCTTAATTAGGGAGATGAACCAGCTTCTGATCAGTTATGTCTTACATGTACTTGCACCATATACTTGAAGGAATCTCACAAGATTAGTATCAAGTAGCCAAGCTACCTGACAAAGAAGTCTGTCACATTACTGAAATGAGATTGCTCACTCGTGAGGCCATGCTGCTTAATGTTCACAGGCAAAGCAGATGTTATCGCACATTTTATTTAGTACATTGCATCCATATTATTTGCAAAGGTAAATTTTAAATTAGTAGGTTTGCAATTAGAAGCAAAAGTAACTACAAAGAGAAGATGCTGTCCCCAGGAACTGTGCACAGCAAGCTGAATAGCAGGCAGATAAGTGCTTTTGTCCTGTGTAACTGACTGTGATTTACCGGGAAAAGCATTCAGATTGCAGTGTGGTTGCTTGTGGTTCTGAGTTTTGACACATAGATTTGGCTTTCTGTTCTCTTTACATTTGCAATTAGTTTGTACATTATTTACTTTATGAATCAAAACATAGCATAGGTTCTGAATTTTATTAGTAAATTACTTCAAATATACACAGACACACACACACACACACACACACACACACACACACACACACACACACACACACACACACACACACACATGTGTATACAACACACATGGAGAGGTAAAACATAAAAATAGAAATAAAATTCCATAATGTATGACCAAGTTAAAAAAAACACTTGGGCATGTAGTTACCCAGACAAATTTAAATTGCCTCCTATTACCCTAAATACAGATGTTGCCAGTATGTGGGTTTTTTTTAAACTTAATGATTTAAGTGTAAACAGTCCCCAAGTGCATATATTCACTGACTTCAACAGTCTGACACAAATATTTGTAGGCGTGCGGGTTCTCTACAATCTCATTATTGTTTTCTAATATTTTGAAAACCAGATTATTCTCGGCTGTTCAGTTTAAATATAAGTATGTTATTATACAGTATAAAGTATAACCATATATTCATTACCGGAGATGACAGTGCCAATGTTGTGCTATCTGCTGATACTGTTAAACATGCTTCCTTATATGGCTTACATAAAGAGTGAAAAGACATGAATCCATCACTTAGCTTTGCAGTGCTACCACTGAAACAGTTTGGTATGCTTCCAGTTTTTTGTCCTGTTCTTACCAATATCCATGTATGTATTTATCTACTTATCACTTTGTTAACTGGGTAGAACACAGGCCTTCATGGATCATTTTCCAGCCTGTGCATAACCATATCTATCTACCTCCATTTTACCAACACCCCACTGACTCCAAACTCACAATTTCTCTGCTACAATTTGGTGGTCAGCTCCATCAAATGCCTGACTTAGTCCAATAAAATACATTTTATATTCAGTTCCAAGTGTACAGCTGCCAACACATTGCAAAAACATCTAGGTTAGTGCAGGCTGTGATGTCCCTATTATAAACATGCTGTGTGTTTTAACAAATCCTGTGAGAGCTAGATTGTTCTTAATAACATATAATATGATATTTTCCACTACTTTTAACATTGCATAATGCTTGTTTGTTTATAACATGTCTCATTGGATTAGCCAACTTAACCATCATAAACTGGAATCGAGGACCTTTTCTCTTTCTGAAAAGACAGCACTCATATCCTAAAAGATATCTTAAGTAAAATGGCAAGATAGGAGTGAATTGGATACCCATCTGCTTTAATTTTGTTGTCTCTATTGGTTTTGCATACTTTTGAGTTGCTTATAAATTCCTCTATTTCTGTCGTGTATGTAAGAAATGCTGTATGGATATAACTACTTATAATACCATTGGGCCCCCTGCTACTTCCATATAATGAAAATGATGTAGCATAGTGTTTAATTGCTCTTAAGTTTTCAGTGAGCTAAATTAACTTGCACACTCACTTTTGATTTTCTTTGCATCATTTAATGACTTTCTTATTATCTAGTATATTAATGTATGGATGTTGCCCTTATGGTATCTCTCTCTTTCATTATCTATGTTTTACTTGTCTAAAAATGTGATATTCATTTTAATTCTTTTTTTTTTCTCTTCATTTGAGACACCAGTTTGAATTGCCCCCTGGATTAAAGTCAATAAGACACAAATGGGAAACCTGAGATCAGAGGTCTCATATTCCAAGGAGCAGGGACTTCTCTCTGAAGGATTATCCTTGTTGACTACATGGGGTCTTGTATGCTAGGCGTATAGTCTTCCCCAACCACCAGCCAGCAAACACAGTACAATGCCCACTATGCTGTACCTAAGACAGGTAAGTTCTGTGCACCGGATTTGCTTGCCTGGAAATAAAGTGTGCATGGCTAGTGTCCTAAGTCCTAACATGAATGATGTACACTCCCATAGCCTTTCTCATAGAATGGTCTGTGGTGGGGTTTAGCTAAGATGTGTGGGTGGGCATCACCCCTGCTAGCTTCTTAATTGATCATCTTCCACCTCAGACCAGACTCATCCCCAGGTGACAGTCAGTCTGTAAATGTTTATTGATGGTAATGTTCTTATTTTTTAACACTATTTTTCTTGTTTCCTTTTATTTTCATTTGGTTCTTTGTTAGCTGTAACATCCTTTCAGGCTGTAATCAGTTTCTATATTAAGGTATGACAATGTCATGTTTCTTTATTCCTTGTTTAATTCTGTTTATTATGTATAAGTGCATGACTCTTACTAGCAAGAGGAGCTTTTATTTTATTTTGTAGTGCTATAACTCATTATTTATCAATATTATAACCAAAGGGGATTTCTTATAGATGTTTCCCTTATTTGCTTAACTTAGTTGCTACTCATCTATTCACTTTGCCCAGGAATTTATTTCAAGTCATTATAGGCACAGTTAAAGCCCTTAATGGAATTACATACGTGGATCAAATTATCATTAAGTAGACTTTGGATAAGACTCCAAAATTACCCTTATCAGCCTGTGGTTCCCTGAAGACTACTGTCATACAGCCATACCTCTTTGTTAATTCGTCCACAACCATGCGTGTATTTATCATTAAAGTCCAATGTGAACTGCATGACTATCAAGCCTAAACTCCATGTTCTCTATTACTGTCTTATCTTTTGCTATCAGCCTGTGAAGTAATTCATAGTTATCCATTTGACAGTAAAGTCTTTCTTTAGATACCATGTTTTTGACAGTGGGTCAATTAATGCCGATTCATTTTTTTCAAATACTTCCTTTCTTTTTCTTCTTCTGTTATTCAGACCTCTGACATCAATATAAAAACATATGCAAAGCATTATTCCTAATATCATTCTTTGTTGTTTGGGCAAGTTGAAACTGACAGTGCTTAACAAGAACTCATTTAGATAATGAATATGTGAAAAATAAAATGAAAGTCAGATGATAAAAGAATGAGAAATAAAAGCAGGATGTGTTATAAGAGTATGGGAGGTCACTGCACTATGCCTTGTGTGTTGCCCTACCTGGTAAGGTCAGACCATAAATCTGTCTCATTTGAAGTAATGATCATGCTTGATGCCTCCCCAGGAGCAAAAAGACTGAACATTTTCTCCAAAGCAAACTACAGCCAACTAAGTGATGATATAAAAATGTCAAACCGCCGCTAACACAGCCAACAATGATTCCCATACAGAGGAGTACACAAATGCCCTGTATAATGACCTAAACAAGTGTATACACTTGGCTGTACCTGACCAGATCAAAACCAGGTCGTCCCAAAAAAACAGGCCACCCTGGTGGACCTCAAGTATTACTAGGTTATATAACAAAAGGAAGAAACTGATGTCTAAGAACAAGAGGGAACTTACTCAGCAGAAGAAGAGTACCCTGCACAGCTTGAACAAGCAAATCCGATATCTTGTAAAGCACTCTAAAGCTATTTATAAAGCAAAATTTGCATACCTAGCTAAAGAGAAACTGACGGCATTCTTTAGCAACATCCATAATCTAAAAGGGAATGCCTGACTATGTGCCCAACTTATAATGGATGGTACCTCTCATACTGTATCAGAGGAAATTGTAAACCTGTTAGCTGACAGATTTGGAGCAAACTTCACACCCCTTTCTCCACCAGCCATACCCCAAAGCATACCTGACACCAGTCCTGTATCTAGTATGTTTAAAGAGCAGGTCATATCTGCACTTTCCAAGGCCAAAAATACGGCCTCTATGGCTCCACATAACATCCCAGGCTGCATACTAAACAATCTAAAACAAGACCTAGCAGAACTACTTGGCACTCTCTTTAACCACAGCCTGAGCACTGGCTTTGTCCCAGCAGAGTGGAGAACAGCAACAGTAATCCCCTTGCACAAAGGGTATCTATCAACTGATCCTGGGAACTATAGACTGATAGGACTAACCTCCCTTATCTGCAAGGTCATGGAAAGAATCATCATGGTCCTTATCAACTAGGATATAGATGACCTTCAAACTCCTGACCTGACCCAGTTTTGCTTTGTTGAGGATAGATAGTGCTTACTGAACATGGTGGACTTCTTCCAGAATGTCAACGAATGCCCTGGCTAAAGACAAAACAGTACTACTGCCTATCTTGACTTAGCCAAGGCTTTTGACACAATCCCCCACTCAGGTTATCATTGAGAAACTCTTACAGCTAACCCACACATCACTAGATGGGTAGCCAATTGACTCACCTACAGAACACATACTGTCAAAGTTGGGGGTTCTACCTCTACCAGTAGACCAGTTACCAGTGTTGTACCACAAGGATCTCTGCTGGGTTCTTTACTGTTTAGAATGTATTTCTTGGAAGTCCAGGTGAAAGGAGATGACTTGTGGCTTACTAAATTTGTTGATGATTGCAAACTGGGTGCAATCATTGAGTCCCCAAATGATGTTAACAAAATGGGCTAACACAAACAAATAACTGGTGCCAAAGCCACAGACTAAAACTAAACCAAAAAAGTGCACTATTATCCCCTTTGGCAAAGAGGACGTCCCTGAAAATTGCAATACTGACAGCACCCCCCCCCAAGATATAATGCAGTGATGTGAGATTTGGGAACACAAGTTGATAGCAATCTAAACTTCAACCACCATATGTCCATAGTGATAAGGAAAGCCTTCTATGTTGCACATTTCATAAGCAAGATCATTGCATCCAAAATAAGAATGTTATAACTTTTCTGTACTCAACCCTCATCAGACCACTAATAGACTACAATGCTTCCCTTTGCATGTACCTCAACAGACACCTACAGCAGCTGGTGAGACCACAGAGGTTTCTCACTAAGAAAATTCAGTGCCTCTAAAACATAACCTACATGGAAAGACTGAAAGCCCTGTCACTGTACTCTGTATCTCGAAAGGCGACTTGTGCCTGACCTACAGAGCAGTGTCTGACCTTGCCCTAATAGAAAAGATGCATATCCATAAATCAAATGGGACAAGAGTCACTCACTCCAGGGATCTCAACCTAGCCTGTGGCATTAAAAGAACATGCTTGAGAGATAGATATATATCTCCCAGAGATTGCCACTCCTCTGGAATAAACTCCCAGTTTATGTAAAGCAGAACACCTCAATAATCCTATTCAAGTTCATCCTAGACAATTGCATGGGAGACTGTAAATTCACACAGGCGGTGGCACCTGTATCCCACATGGACAGGGGCCATCGGTTCTGATCATGAAGTAATCTGTGAATAACAGCCATCCAAACAAGGTCAGTTAAGGAACATGGGTTTAACTTGGCTAGGCTTGTAAAGGCACTAGGGTCATTAGTCTAGTGAGCTCCTATGAACCTATAAACATTTTAATCAATTACAGCTCTAATATAATAGTGTAGTGAGCTCCTATGAACCTATAAACATTTTAATCAATTACAGCTCTAATATAATAGTCTAGTGAGCTCCTATGAACCTATAAACATTTTAATCAATTACAGCTCTAATATAATTAGCTAACTTTTTATTTGTTTTCCTTTTTAAACACATAAAACATTTGGCTGTTTATTACAGTTCTCCTCACACAAAACCAATTAATTCTTCATTCCAGTTGGTGAAGGTAGAATGTTCAGTGCCAATACATTGCATTCTTTGGAGACATAAGTAGAAACCAAGATCTCTCTGCATCTCCCCCAGAGTATGATACCTAAGATTATTCACCTGTACATAGGCAACTGCAAAGTTATAGTCTTATATGTGACAATACAGTGCCCTCAGGGACTAGTGACACCCCCAATTTCAGCACCAGAAAGGCACCTTATCCCTGAACAGCCTGATTACCAAAATCTTTCCAGTATATTGTGCAGGTTTATTGGACCTTAACAGCTAAGTCTCATGTTACTGGCAACTCCTAGTAACAGTAAGCATGGGTACCGACCGGTGCAGTGTTAGTATTTTGGCTTCATTGCTGAAGTAAGGTGGCAGGCTATGTGGGAAAGCTAAGAAGCTTAGACAATGATATATATATGTGAGTGTGTGTGTGTGTGTGTGTGTGTGTGTGTGTGTGTGTGTGTGTGTGTGTGTGTGTGTGTAGATATATATTTATATCTATATATCTATATGTATATATACATATATATATATATATATATATATATATATATTTTTTTTTTTTTTCTATCACATTATATGTAGGATGTGATGCTTTGATAATGTAATGCTGATTTTGCACTGTTTACTGTCTGAGAGAATAGTTACCAGTTTAAATAAGAATATTAATCTTTTGCATGTACAATTAGCTTACATTAGAAGAAACATGATATCCCTAAACAAGAGGCAGTTGCCCCAGTGCCTTATACAACTATTGGTGCTGACAGGCTGGCTGAGGATGACACTAAAACAAGTTAAAATCCCATTGAGACAGGTAATCTTTGAGTGCTGCTTAGTTGGACCTAACAGCTGCGGGATGGTCCACCTTCAGCAGCCATCACACTTACATCCTTCCATGCCATTTCCTGATAACATAGGATAAAAATTTAAGTCAAGCAAATATGACCATCTTATGAATAGTAAATGTCACTAAAAGGAACAAACAGTAATATATTCTGTAAAACTCTTCTTTGCAGTTATGCAAATCAGTGCATTCACAGTGTACATCAACAGTATAATATATTATGATGCCGAATAATGTACAGAATTGTTTCTCTAAATTTTCATAAACAATTATTTCCATATCTATAAAAGCTACATATATAGTCTCAGTAACACTGTGGTGATCCGACTGCAATGTCAATAAGGGCTTCCAACTCACTCCAT
Organism: Protopterus annectens; assembly: GCF_019279795.1. NCBI lineage: Eukaryota > Metazoa > Chordata > Ceratodontiformes > Protopteridae > Protopterus > Protopterus annectens. Next base: position 1,466,127,129 of record NC_056737.1, read on the forward strand.
AAGCATAACAAAAGAGATAATTATTCCTTGCACTACCATAGCACTTCATTGACAAGGCATATCTCTAGTGCATAACAAAACAACTAAAAGAAAAATACCCTTCCAAAAAGTATTGCAGCAGTTTGAACCCACTTCTACAGAAACAATATTTTACCCACCTTCTAACTGCTGTAGTCCTTATAGTTTGCAATAGCCTGCTGTCAGGCCATACAGATTATTTTATACTAATGGCATGTTTTGTTTTGTTTTTTCATTATGTAACTGACATTTTAAGCAACTACATAATGGCTCAGTTATCTGTGCATCTGTATACAGCATTATAAATGACTTCCGCAACTTACTAAGAATGACCCACATCTATTTCTTACAATCACACAGTAATTAAAGAAATTCACAGAAGCACACAGTGATTTTTTTCTATATTTAAGTGCCTGTAGATTTTATGTAGACCTCTTAAAATTATTTGAATGGTTATGCCATTCAAACAATAGTTGAGCAGACTGAATGTACTCATTTGTGTTTTGCATTGTCAAGCTATAGTTATTTTATCTATACTCTAGTTATTTATTGCTGTTCCATTGTTCGGCAGAACACCAAATGGATTTTTAAATTCACCTGAGACTTGGTTAGAATTTGGCTTGACTGCTTTTTGACTCAACTTTTATGACACAGCATTCTTACTTTACTGCATTGTCTGGTGATGAAGGAACTTTATTGCACGCATCTCTTCTTTTTATTCACTTTAGCCTCAACGAGTAGACCTAAGGCTCTGTTTTCATTGCTTCTTAAACTTAATAGGGAGCTGTCAGTAAATCTTTCAAGTGTAATGATTTAATTTGCACTTCTTGTCTTACTATACAGGCCTCTAATCTGGCTGCAGCTCTTTGATGTTAAGTGCATTTTTTCACCTGCAGCTCAACTCTTGTACTTCTATTAGACATATATTTTACAGACTTTGTAATGAATTAAGTCATTTTCTATTATTTGTGATAAATTACCACAGATCATTATTACAAGCGCATGCATGCATGTCTTATTTCTGTTGAAACAGTTCAAGGTCCATTCTCCATGCATCCAGAAAACAACATTGTAAAACAAAAGATATGCTCTGAAACTTCCATGTTTGGCTATTTCACACCACCACAATGCAGATTGCTGACAGTTACTTATATATAGAAAACTAAATAATGGAGAAATAGATTTTATTGATGTTATTGTTTCCTTATGTTGCAATTATTCATGCAATTAAAATGACTGGCAATATCAAATACAGAAAAAGACAATATTTGAAAATGTGTCAAGATCTTCTGAATCTTTATCACTAATTCTGTATTTTTTATTCTTCAAATGCAGCTGAAGGAGTTGTGTATATTGCTAAGCAATATTATTTTCTGTTTCGGTCTCATGCCTATCCTTGCAATTCCCTTTGATAGTTCTCTTAAGCTGATATACAATACTTAGGAAATAGAGAGAAAGAATACATGCTAATGTTTCTATTATAATAGGATTTCTTGACATTCCTAAGATAGACAGATATACATATAAATATATATCTCTATATATAAATATATAGATATTTATAGATATAAATATATATGTGTCTACTTCACATAATCAATAAAGCGAACATCAGAGAAAAATTCCACAGACAAAGGAAGCAATTGGCCAGTGTTAGGAAACTGCCCTTTTTCCAAATGTAGTGTGATCTCAGAGTTGGTATTTATAAATGGGGAGGTGTGGGGGGCACAGGCCCCCACCTGGGTGGGTTTGACATACTGCTGTGTGTGTAGCGCTTCCTTTCCCTGTGGTATTTTTTGCTGATTTGAACGTTCTCTTTATTGAACATTCAGTCTTTTCATCTCTATGAAAAGAGTTTCAGCGAAGTGTGGTTGGATTATGTAACATAGACCCATATACTTATCACAGTTAGCAGAGCGATTTTGAGTTCAGCACTGACTGCCCCTGTCCATTAAGCTATAGTGTTTAGTGTTGTTTCCATTTCTGGGATTAATTTCAAACAGTCTGAGCATGTGCATTCTAGAATTTCTTAGATCCTCTTCTAAAGCTCATTGTACTGGTACAAGTGAAGGAGTCAAGCAAATTGGTTTGAATATGGCTATCACATGGCCAGTTGTAGGTCAACGCTGACAGGCTAACATGTGGAAACATTTCAAATAGATCATGATGACAAAAAAAGGTTAAAGGCAGGGATTATGCTTACTTGATGCAAAGCATTACATGACTTATGTAAACAACTGGTATCTAGAGAATGTACACATCTGATGTCAATGTTAAATGTGTTTGTGGAATAAGGTATACATTTGAAATTTGGGAATGGAAAAACAGATAGATGCCTGCAGCAGATTTTGATGACTGTTTATTCTGCTATGTGGCATTACATGAAAAATATTGTTGCAGATCTGTGAGCTTGAGCATTCGTAGTGCTGTGTTTGAAGAGTTTTATGTTGGGATTGTCAGCTTAAGAAAACAAAAATGGATGGCTTGTTTTACCTTTTTAACCTTTTATAAGTATATAGATTCATTGTCATGGATCTCCAGTTGATCTGTATGGCTTCTCTGCTTCACTTTTTACTAGCTCTGGAGAATCCCCATGCCTCTGCAGTACAAAGAATAAAGGTAATCACTTGGTCAGGCTGTGAAACTTTTAATTTTGTGAGTTACAATAAAATTAACTTCTCTGCATCCCTAAACCATTAGTTCTTATGACATGCTGTTTATACTGGTCTGAGACTAAGACACAGCATTATAAAAATTGAAAAAAAAAAAAAAAAGATTTGCTTATTCTCCTTTTAAAGCTCATGAATAATTTGACATGCACAAGGGTATCTGAAAGCTGCTCAAAGATTTTCCTTCTGCAGATCCTAACTGCTAATGAAATGTCAACAATTGTGCAAGCATTACTGCTGGAAGGTTAATCCATGCGCTGCTGAACAGCTTCTATTTTTATAGTTCTTTACGGCTCCTTGCTGCATACAGCCATAAAGTACCATATTAACTTGTAGAAGTTACTGTTAATCTCGAGTAATTTAGTTTGCCTAGCCATGGGGGCGAACTGTCAGACTTGCAAACGCCAACCTCTTTTCCTACCAGTTTCATATTACCCTGTTTGAACAACAAATTATAAAGAAAGCAAATTCAATAGTCCCTTTCTACTTAATAAATTCAGCATTTAAACACATTTTTAGATAAAACAACCAGGAATTCATTGAGATGGTGCTCTATTGTTAATTTTCAGCTTATGTCAATGCTTCTGTTATGTGCTCATGAGCCAGCTTTGCAAGATGTCTGAATGCTGAGTCATAGAAAAGCACAGGTGTTTGTATTAAGTGTGGCAAAGCAAAACTTAGTGCGTTCAACATTAATGTCAATTGCATTAGCTTTACTTTACGGAAATCTAGAAACGTATAACATATAAAACCCTGACTATACTATTATTCCCTCTACCCTTTTTCACCCCTTCAAACCTTTTTCTAGGTTAGTATAGTATTTGTGTTTGAATCTTCAAGAAGCAGCTAAAACCTGTGCTTAATTCTCATTAGCTCTGTCCTTTACAAACCCGGACTAAAACTTTCTATTTTCTTAACCTTTATATTCACCCTTAAATAAAAAATATATATATATATATATATATATATATATATATATATATATATATATATATATATCTTCTTGCTTGCTTATTTTCAGTATTGTAAAGTATTTTGCTAGTAATACTTATGCACCAGTTTTTTCTCTGTAACACCTATTTTTGTATAATATTTCTTATTTGAATGTATAACAACACTTGATTTTACTAACCCATTTTTATTGTGGAGCTTTTCTCCCCGGGCCTTTACTGAAAATGGACATGTATCCAGCTAGACTAGCCCAATCAACAAATGTAAAATAAAATAAAAAAATAAATGACACCCCCCCCAATTACCACATTACTGCTAATGTGAAAAAATACATCATCTCTGTCTTTGGGCAATCCAGCATCCCATAACATACAAATGACACCCCCAGATGGAAAAAGTCATGAGAGATCTGGGTACTTCAGCAGCAAATGAGTTTTCTTTGGAGAACTACTTCTGTTATGGTTAGAAAATCATTCTATCTTGCACAGCTTGTTTTTAGGGTATCTCCTCTTGTGCACAAAGTCATTGTTACATTACTCATACCTTATTAGAACTCAGAAGGTATGACTCCCCTTAAAACATGTACTTTTCTAAGCAACTCCACCAGCTGAAAAGACCTCAGACATTCATTATTATCATTTAAATTAAAATAAAAATTATAAATGTATTCAATGGACTGCACCCCAAAAGATTACATCCCCTTTTCTTATCCTCTATTATAGGTTCATAAATTTATAGGTTCATAGATTAGTACTAGGCTAACTGCTCTTGTGAGCCATTTCAAGCCTAGCCAATTATCCCTTGTGAGACTCCAACCCTGAACCTTGTGTTTGTAAGGCAAACACCTTAACCATTAGGCCACCCTCCCAACCCTCTGTCATACAGATTCTTGTGGGAGGATCTCCACTTAGTTTTTGTGCTATGAAAGATGATACCCTTTCTGATTTCCTTCATGTCTTTAAAAGCAGCATCACAGTAAACATCTGGTCTAAAGGCCTAGACTTTCAACAATACATTAACAGCATCTGCTGGTAGGAAAGGTACCTAATCTAGCTTTCAGAACAGACTCCTATTAAACATCGAGGAGAGTAATTACCCAGCACAGACTAAAAACAGACTTAATGAACGTATAAGAGGCCATAAATTCACATGAGGGTATGGGGAACAGTTGAGTTACTAGGGGAAACTAACAAATTCATAATACTTTTGGATGATACGGTTAATCTTCTTGATATTCACAGGCTTTAAGCTTAGTATCAACATGTGAACCCATGTAAACAGCACAGCATGGCCTTTATCTATACGACAAACTAGAAAAGAGGAGTTACAGTACAAGGGGAAGATATAGCATTATGAGTCATTATGTATAAAATAGAAATTACTGTATATATCAAGCCCATCCAAATTTGCAGTTTCATTCTTATCAGATCAGTAATCTAGGCCTGAACACATGTTGTGACAGATAAGGTATAAAGGATTTGGTAAAGGTACTCCATGAACTCTTAACACAACTTGCTATGGCTCCTGCAACATAATAATGATGTCTCAGTCTAACTTTTCCGCAGTACATCTAGACTGTTCCACAACGGTATTAACAAAGGTACACAGCTATCATTCTGGTAAAATAAAGGGAAAAATATCTAGTACTAACATTTCGAAATACAATCCTCAAGCTAACTTCCATCAACAGTACAGTGTAAACTTTTTTTCCCCACAACAAATCTGTATGATGTGACCCTGCATATCCCAAAAAACACACATTGAAAAATATCAAATATTCTAGGCTTAGGACAAAATCTTCACGTTTTCTTAGGTTCTACAAAGAAGTATATCTTGTGACACATGTCAAAACAGATTATCACAAAACAACTTTGATGGTATAACTTCAACTGTAAAGTGACTCAGTGCAATATTGTATCCAAAATCTGGTTTTATGTGAAACTTGGTATAGCACCAATAAATAATAGCACATGCTTTGATATTTTTCACTGTCAGTTGCAGAGTACAGGACATTGAATATGCCACTAAAGCTAGCGTATTCTCACAAAAAGCCCAAAACGTGATTTTTTTAACATGTAAACTGTTACTGAGTTGCTTCCTGAGGTACATGGTTTGATTCCTCTCAGCCTTGCTTTACTTTCTTTGTGACAACGAGCATGTCCCTGAAACAGACAGTGCTTTGGGGGACTGGATTTGGCTCTTCTTTGATTTCCTGTACTCCATAGTTCATAGTTTAATGTATGCAGTCCATTAGAGCCTTTAAGTCACAGACTCACTCAGTCCTGGAATACACTGGTTAATTCCATGCAATTATCCAACTTTCTTTAAATGATACTAATGAACCTATGTACTTCATTTCAACAGGTATTTTGTTCCATGTTTTTGGAATCATTTGAGTTGTATAAGAAACCTTTTTTTTATAGTTTTATTCCTACATATTTTAAAACATGGTCCTCTTTCTCATACCTGGATACTGAGAGATTAATTTAAAGCTTAATTTCTCTCTCAGAGCAGAACTGTTCACTGTTTTGTAAGCTAAGTATAACTTATTTCTCACATACCTATATAAAATAGCGTGCAAGTTAAGATACTTTAGTCACTCAGTATAAGTAAGAACTTTGATTTAATCATTCTCTTTAGATATGATCACTGTACTGCTGTAACATTTTTAACTGTCCTTTAGAGAGTGAACATATAATCAAGTTGCCATCAATGATAGGACCTACTGTTGAAATATCTAATGTTTTAAGAATAATTGGCTCTCTTGCTATAATACTTTTATGTCAGTCCCATCTTTGTAAAGCTGTTGCTTTTATCTCCAGTACACATTGTTTATGGTTACATGTTGAGCAAATTCTAATACCTATATATCTGATCTGCTATGCAATCTAAAGGTGTCTGCCTCTAATTTTATATCAACATTATCATCATATTTAGCACCATAAACTGTTACCTTTATTTAGAGTTGATCTTTTATCCTAAACTGTTGGTCCAATTATGCAAGCTAATTAAGCACTTACAGTATTTAACGCTTTAATGTCCATTGAGTCTTTTATCTCTACCCTGTCTTACAGTTATCAATGTATTGAAATATCCATATATTTGAAGCCATAATCAGGGTTGAAATCACCATACTAAAAGGAACCAGTCCCAATGGACTCTCATTTTCTTCATTTTCGAGATGATCTCATTCCCCGAAATATGACACTTTGCTCTTTGATGTTTATCCAATCAATATCAATATCAATGTTCGTCAATATTCGTCAAAGATACCCACAACTCCAGGTTGGCGGCACAGCACGAAGCATCAGAGACTATCCATGTGCAACTAACAGTGGGCAAAACTGCCTTTCAGTTTATAGCCTGTTACAGACCACCCTCTCAAACCCAGGAACCCCACTCTGCCTTCCTGAGAACACTGGAAAATATGAAGGTCTCTCCAAACACCATTATATTGGGTGACTTCAACTACCCAAACATAGACTGGGAGCATTACTCTAGTTCCAACACCCTAGCCCAAAGGTTCCTAGAATTTATAAACTCAAATGCTATGGAACAACTTGTTACCACTCCCACAAGAGGGGAAAACATACTGGACCTGATCATCACCAACATGGGGACTCTATGCTCCAGACCAGAAGTGTATCACTCACTGGTAAGATCAGAACATAAACTAATCTCACTGGATATTCACATCCCGACTCCACCTCCTGCCCAGAAAACCACAGTGAAAAACTTCTCTAAAGCAAATTTCACACTCCTCAAAACCGAGGTGGAATCCTTCAAAACCCCCGGGCCTGTAGAAAATACGGCCCAGACCGCAGAATCCTTTATAAATGCATTCTATGAACACCTTCAGGAATGCATGGATCATGCAATCCCAAATAAAACCAAGACCCAATCCTCCAAAGGCAGACGTCCTGTCTGGTGGACCCCAGTCATAAACAAACTATACAATAGAAGGAGGAAGCTACTAAATGATAGAGCAAAATCCCAAAAAGGGAAGGCATCTCTGATCAGTATTAGCAAAAAACTACGGGCACTCATGAAATCGTCTAAGGCCAGCTTCGAGAGAAAAATTGCACAGGACACTAAGGATAATCACAAGGCTTTCTTTAGTTATGTTAGGAACCTGGGTGGGAATTCCCAGATATGCTCAGAATTTGTCCAAAATGACAAAAAATACACAGAACCCACAGACATTGCCAACATCCTAGCTGACAGGTTCAGTGCAAACTTCTCCCCCCCTCCCCACCAAAAGGGCAAATATCTATCCCAGGAGAGTGCTTCCCCCCTGACATCTCAGATGCTCAGGTAAGAGCTGCCCTCTCCAAAGCAAAAAATACAGCATCAATGGGACCAGATGGTGTCCCAGGCTGCGTCCTACATGAACTCCAAGAAGAGCTAAACCCAAACATAAAACTACTGTTCAATCTCAGCCTTACTACAGGATATGTACCCAAAGAGTGGCGTACAGCAACAGTGGTCCCTCTCCACAAAGGTGGTGCCTCAACAGATCCTGGAAACTATCGCACCATAAGCCTGACTAGCTTGGTCTGCAAAGCTATTGAAAGGATCATCATGGACCTCATAAATAAAGATATTAGGGGCCTACAGACACTGGATCCTACCCAGTTCGGCTTTGTTAAGGGCAGATCCTGCCTCTTAAACCTGGTTGATTTCTTTGAAACAGTCACCAAGGTCATTGATGAGTGGAAGGTGGTCCACACAGCCTACCTGGACCTCGCAAAAGCCTTTGATACAATACCCCACTCGGGCATTATAGATAAGCTCACCAGCTTAAATATAAACCCCTATGTCACTAGATGGGTTGCAAACTGGCCCAAGGACAGAACCCACATGGGCAGAATTGCTGGAGCCATGTCAGACTCCAAACCAGTTACAAGTGGCATCCCACAAGGCTCAGTCCTGGGACCTCTCTTGTTTGGTATATATTTATCGGAGGTACAGGCCAACACAGAAGGACTGTGGCTGACCAAGTTCGCAGATGACTGCAAACTGGGCGCTATAATAGACTATCCAGCCAACACAAGCATCCTCCAAAAGGGCCTCATAGAAACAGACAACTGGTGCCAGAACCATGGCCTCAAGCTAAATGCCAACAAGTGTATAGTCATCCCCTTTGGCAAAAACAAAGTGCCCACAAATTACCACATAGGTGGTAATCCATTAAGTACAGAAGACGCAATTAGGGACCTGGGGACCCAAGTTGATAGCAGTCTCTCATTTGACAACCACGTGGCCAAAGTGGTTAGAAAAACATTTTATATAGCATACCTAATCATGAAGGGATTCACATCTAGATCAGGGGAGGTCATTGTGCCTCTTTACTCATCCCTCATCAGGCCCATAATTGAGTACAATGCCCCTTTTGGGATGTACCTTACAAGACACCTGCAGCAACTGGAAAGACCCCAAATGTACCTCACCAAGAGGATCAAAGGGCTCAAACAGATGCCATATGCTGCCTGGTTAAAGAAACACCAGCTCTACTCAGTGGCATACCGCCTGTTCAGGGGCAATCTGTGCCTGACGTATAAAGCCATGTCCAACCCGGATTTAATGGACATGCTGCACCTCAGAAAATCCAAATCCCATCGTGCTACATGCTCGAGAGACTTGAACCTCAGCACTGAAATAAATAGGACATGCTGGAGGGACAGATTCATAATCCAAAGGCTCCCTTCACTCTGGAATAAAATCCCAGTCTAGGTTAGGCAGAGTCCCTCATTGACTCTCTTCAAGAGGAATCTTGATGGGTGGATGGGAGATCATAGGTTTAACCCAGGTATCACTTCTGTGTCACTGATAGACAGAGGCACAGTATACTAACCTCGAAAAAGGGCATAGCAAAATTTATTTAAAATGGGTGGCGAAAGCCAAACACATTCTGGCTAGGCTTATAAATGCCCTAGGGCAGATAGCCTAGTAGGAACCTATGAACCTAATAATGTGTAGATTTACATCTAGTAGCATACGCTTATAATGTAATAATATATGGTTTGCCTTAATGACATTGGGTTAGATAGCTAGAGCAGGTCTCCCTTGATCTAGTAACATAGAGACTTTTTCGCAGAACTTTGTTTGACCTTCCTTTTCTAAATGATTGTATATTAGGCTTCAGTAAGGTCCCATGGATACCATCTATCTACAACTAAGTAAACATCTTTCAAAACATTTTCCTTTTATACTTATCAGTATATAATTAAATTTTTATTATTTGTTACTTCCCTTACACACTGTCACAAAGAATTATATTTTCTAGTACCTAAATACTGCTCCAAGTTGCAGGCTTGCAGCATGTAATTAAGCAAACATGTTAGTGGATCAATTACACTGTTAAGGCTCATACATATATATTTACCCAAGAAACTGTCTAGTCTCATCAAACAGATTTTTTTTAACTTTACGTAATTCTTGGGAGACACCTACCATTGAGATATTAGGACATGAGCAGATGGAATAGGTAAGGAATAAATAGTAGTAGTAACATAATATGATGTAGGCAATTCAGGAAAATATTTATTGAATGTATTTACTATTTCAAAGTTCCCAATAACAATCGTGTTGGTATGAATAAGCCCTACTAACATTTGTAGATTCCTATTTTGGTTAACATATTTATAAACTATTTTCTTATTATCTTTACATTTATTAGGGAACTTGTATATCTCTGTTTCTTATAAACTATATCATTTTTAGTTGTTTCTTTACTGAAATTTCTTACTGTAATTGTTTTGTTGTTTTATATATTTGACACAATGTTTTTTCTTTCTTAGAAGATTAGTTAGGTGATTATCTCACCTTGGTTTATCTCCAAGATACAGCAGTCTTGGCATTTGCATGTACTCCTTCTCAGAGCTGTAGCTTGGTCATCTGACACTCCCAACAGTTCACACACTCATCCTATCCTTAATCCAAATACGAGGATAAAAAAAAACCTTCTAAAGTTCTGAACTGTAGCATGGAGTGTTGACAAGTTCTGTTCTACAGTTAAACTTTTAAATGTAGACATTTCAGCAGACATGATATGAACCATGGCTGCTGAAATAAATAGTGGAATTTTGTTTGATGTCCAAGTAGCAGTTATTCTGCACTCACAGTCACCCCCCCCCCCCCATAGCTTGTGCCAAGAGCAGTTTTCCCTTCACCTCACTCTGCTTATCATACTTTATTTTTGCTGTTTTAGGAATCATAATCATGGTTCTTGGGACTACAATGGGTACCCTATCCTCTCTGGCCTGCATAGAAGAATCCCTTCTTTTCTGGTAGGTATAACATAACCTTGGATTTGGACATGGTTATTTTCAGACAGCAGTTTCAAAAATAGAAGCAAGCCACTGCAGTGTGTGCCAGAGATCACATCTGCTTGATGCTAAGAAGACGAATTCATCTGCAAAGATCGGAGGTGCAGTTCCCACATCAGCAAGCTAGGTATTCTCATAACTTAAGTTTTCCTGGATATTAACCCCCTGAAAATCACAAACAGTATTGGTGACAAGATATACCTCTAACAAAGGTCTATGTCCACCCAAATGTATATAAATTAACTATATGAATGTGGGGACAACTCTTGCTACTCATAGGGACATGATGGCATGCAAGAGAAACCCTTGAAGTACTGTGTCATCTCCCAAACAACGTTCAGGGGTAAAAGGTCATATGCCATTTCAGGTCCATAGAACACAGGCAGTACCGGCATGTTTCCGGTCAGCATATGTGCTCTTTTGTGATACACTGTTCCATAGTCTGGTCAGAATCAGTACCGAAAAAAACAAAATCATTTCTGGTACAGGCTTTCTCGGGAAGGAAGGAAAAAGAGTGTAATTATCTATGCATCTACCTTTGGAGCACACCTTCTTCTCCTCTTTTTGAAAATGGGATTATCACAACATTTTGATAATCTAGGGTATGTTTTTTTTTATCTTGCAGCAACCACTGAAAAGTTATGTTAATCACACATTAACCAAAACACCACAAAAATGTCCAGAATTTTCAGATTTTACCATCACCCACTAATTCTATACCAGCACTCTTTAAGTACAAAAATCAAACCAGTCCAACCAAATTTACTGGCACTGAACCTTCAGAGGCTGATATACCCACAGGATTCTGGAGTCCCTCAAAATGTTCTATTTACTCTATTTACTTCTAGTCAACTCCTCCTGTTGTGGTATCTGATTCTTGACCATTAATGAAAGAAGTATTTGCAATGTCTAGTCTCCTAATTCTTAATCAGTAGATGAACTGTGAGAACACTCTCTCTGACCTTCAAGAATTATTTTCAATAGCCTTAGAAAACCATTTCTTTGGGCCTTCCCTTCAGTGTTTGCAAAATCTGATGTGCTCACGGAATATCGATATATTTTGGTGGGAATATGTAATTTAATTAATGATGCGTCATAGAAGGCTTTTGGGTAGTGTTAATTAAATCAACTTTTGTACTTTTAATGTTTTCATTGGAAATTATCTTTCAGTTAATGGGACCATTCAGTTTCAGTGTTGCTGTTTGTGTTTGAAATGTTTTATTATCTGTTGTGCTGGAGCTCTGTTTCTACTGTTTTAAAGGGATCAGAATGGGAATTGATATATGTAGTCTTTGCCCTTTCCTTGCAGCTATTTAGTATTTGTAAATAATGTAGGAAGTTGTGTGTTAGTTGGCTTGCCCCCTGAAAAAATGTATTGCGTTTTTATGTGTTTTTTTGGTGAAAGTGCAGTTGTTCCTTTGACTAATGCAGTTTTAAATAGTTTTGTGTCATGTCAGATTAATTTATTGCATGGGCTTTGAAACCATGGTCTGACTACTCATATCCTAAGACCCCCCACCCAGCTAGCAAAGCACAGTTCTTATTTAACCATATCTCTCCTTTTCTTCAAATAAATAAAATGATAGTGATAATTACTTCGCCTTTTTCCTGCTCCCATTCTTATTTATCAGGTAATACATCCAAATTAATAACCTTCTCAGAATAATGCACCTCCAAATAAACTACCTTTTATTTTATTTACTCAAACGATATGCATCTGTAGCTCTTTAGTCCCATGTGATTCACTAATTTCATTACCTCATTTCATCTAAACTGTAGTTTTGTGTATCATGGGCAGAGCTGCAAAAGTTTCAATGGCTAAATTAAATTTGAGGGTACCTCCTGTTTTGGTTCCAAGTGGGGGATCATTCTTCAAATGAGCCATTGAATCAGGGCTTCATAATGACTGATTTGGTGGTAGCTCAGGCAGATGTAAAAGATCCTACGGCACCTATAAAGAAGAGTAGGAGATGTTACCCGATGCCCTAGCCAAATTTTCCTCTAGTAGTATAAATACCACATCAGTACTCCCCTGAAAACAGGCTAGCAGCCTAGTGAGACTAAGTTGGTCAACAAAGAGTGAGTAAATAAACAAACAAATAAATAAATAAATACATCTTTTTTTGTGGATAAAGTCACTGTAATACCAACTGTCTATGGTGCTATTTCAAACAATGAGGCCCTCTGGCTCTAGTACTCCTGGACAATATAACTCCTTCATTTAATAATCTTCATCTTCTGCTATTAAAGTGTATTGTAATTTAATAAAATTAGATTCATAAGATCACTTCAACAGGCATTCCTTTAGCAGTGATGACTTCAGTTAATGATTTTAACCTCTGATCATACCTGCTCTATTTTATATACGTTTTTATCATTAACATCAAACACACTGCTGACACAGTAAAGCTGAGAGATGTGTTAAGGATTAGATCTATACAAAGTTAATAACATAGATTATTTTCAACATATAGCTCAAGCCACAGTGATGCAGCAGTAGAGTTGTTGCATCACAGCAAGAGGTTCTCCCCTTCGATTCTCGGCTGGAGCACCTTCTGTGTGGAGTCTGCATGTCCTCCCTGTGGTCGAGTGGTGTTCGAAAGAAATGTGTAGAATGGGCGTGCCTTTGTTAAAGGTTGGGCATTGAGCTGGCATCCCAGCACCCCTAAAAAATCTACTGCCAATCATTAGCAGACCAAAGTTTAACTGTGGCGATCCCTAACCTTGAAAAGCCAAAATAAAAACAAAATTTTCAACATATAGCTCACATATATGTTGTTAATGATAACATAATTTGAAAGAAGGATCACTTATCCATTTGATCTTTACCAGCTGCTAAAAATATCACTGAATACAAATGTCATTATTAGCCAAGTGACCCTCTAAGGAAACCATATTAGATGAAGCCCTCCACGACATAGGCTCCATTAAATGCTGACTTATCAAACTATCAAAAGATTTACATATTGGTAGCATATTTCCCTTAAATTAAAACTTCTTATTTCCTTTTAAATTGAGATAGGTTAGAAGAATCTTAACTACTCAAGTAGCCAAATCTCTAACCTACACAGCAAACTCTACACTATCACAGGAAAATTGAAACGTTTCTTTTTTGTTGTTCATGTCCACTAATATTGTTTATAAATCTATGTATGGCTGTATTCTTACTATATTTTAGTCAGGACCAATGGAAAAGTTCACTTATATACTAGATGTCAATTCCTACCTTTTGTTACAATGTTAAAGATCATTTTATGGAGCAATATCACAGGAAAAAAATCAAACAAACTCTATTCCTACACTTTATTTACTCAGTGCCTAACTAAATTTAGTATACTTCTGAATCAAAAGGAAAACAACTTTGTATTACAATAATAAAATTATACTAAAATAGTAAGCTTTCAAGAAGCACATTTATCAAAATAAGAACATATAGTTAATTACAGCAGACTATTAACTTAAATTAGACTTATCTCATTCTACAGATGGATCTGGAAGAATAGCAGCTCAAAAAAAGCTAGTCTAATCATGTAGAGAATATTACAACTATATTTGAGGCAGCCGGATCCCTGACATCATATGTAATGGGAAAGCTTCACTTCTGCAAATATGTCCTCATATCCAGGCAAAAGGTTTAAAAAATGAAGGTCACTGTTCAACAACAAAAGTGGATTTAAATGACTGCAAACTATTCCCATTCACTAGACAATTTAACTGACTTTCTGAAGAAACATACTTATTTCTACATCAAACCTAAAGAGTTTGCATTATATAAGTACCTACATGCATTGCTACAGGATCTTAATCTCAATAATAGAATATGTCATATTCAGGCTTTATTTTGTACATATTTATTTGTTTAGACTTTGATGACTGGGTTAGTCCCACTAGGCCAGTGGCCTCTTTTCACTGGCGACTTAAGTAGTATTACAAATAACTAATGAAAATGTCTATACAACATTGGGGAAATTCCCCTAATCATCATAAAGGGATCATTCCATTCCATTCCTAGCACAGTGTTGGCTGGGAGAATTGCACTCAAGGCAAGCAAAGATGGCAGAAAACACAGAGGTCAACCCAGGTACTATGGCAGTGTTGTTGCAAGACAAAGGAGCTGTTTCAGCAGAATTTGTTTAAATCATTAGAAGCAAATGATTTACAAAAGAAAGGCTGCATTATTATAACCCACCAACTGGGATATTTGGGGTGAAATGCTTTCACAGGGCAAGACAAAAAGTATAAACAATGTTTAATATAGCTAAATCTTGGGTAAAATTCATTTGGAAGAATCTGAAGTTATTTTGTAGAAAGAATGCCTGAAAAAGGAATTGTATTCTGGGACTGTTAAAGAAAGTGCAAGGAAAGTGGTGAGAGAGGAACAGGAAAAGGTAATGTCAATAATGCAAGGAAATTCATAGTTAGAATTCAGAATAAAGAAGAAAAAGAAATGGATAGATATGATATATGGGATAGTTTGATGGTGCCAGTGGGTGTAAAAGCTCAAGAAGTAAAACCCTTTACTCTTATTCGCAAAGAGACATTTTAGTGACATTATATTTGAGACTATTTCTGTTATGGAATGTTTTATTGGGAGAGTATGAGAAGAAAGAGATCTGTAATCAAAGCATTTCAAAGGGAAACAAGAAAATACATGTTCACTTTTGAAGTGAATTTGAAAAATAGACCTTGAGGAGATGTTTAAGTAAACTACATAAAGAAATTGCAGACAATAATAAAGTTTATGATAATAGAAGATTATGGATTGGTGGATTGAACTTCATATTGTATTGGAAATAGAAAATGAAAAAGTATGCATCCCCCTAGTGTGGTAAATGAAGAATGAAATAAGGGTTTTGTAAAATAGTTGGACAACCAAATACATGTTTCCCCCCTCTGGAAAGGCTGTTCCCTTCATTAGTGGTTGCAATAAATGGAAATATTATATTTATGAGGAAACAGGTCATGGTACAAAAAGAAAATGAACTGAAGTATTATAAATGCAACAGAATTGGGCATTTGCAGATGGATTGTAATGTAGAGAGAAAGGATGAAGGAGAAGAAAATAAAAGTGAGGAAAGCGTACAAAGAGAAGAAATAGCCGAAATAATAGATAAAGGAAGTACAGGGAAGCAAGAACAATATACAAAGAAAGGTAACGTTACAGTGAGAAATAAAACAGAATAAGTTATAGAAGAAGGCTCTGAAATAAAAAGATGAGGAAGACATATACTGGAACATAATGAAAGGGAAAAATATTTCTATTGGTAAAAGAGTAAGGCAGACAAAGAAATTTCAGAGGGATAAGCGTAAATGAGAAAAAGAAAGTAATTGGGTAATATCAGCATGATAGATGCCGGATTTATCTAAAGACTCACAATATTCAAAAAGTTACAGCACAGATATACTGGCAATTTTAGAGTTCTTTCAGCAGACGTAAATAGTATTAAAATATAAATAGAAAACTAGGAATTTTTAAATGGTATAGCAAGCGAGATTTTGATGTAACTATTGGAAGAGGTGATATTTCTGACACAGAAAGAGAGACTGTAAACAGAAAAGTTTTGAGGAGGCACAATATTGAACTTAGGAAAAAAGTGATGTCCTGGCATAATGAGGCTTTGTAAGAAGTCAGTGAAAAGTATCAAATATAACACTGACAATGATATGAAGGCTAACTTTTTTAGACCTGAAATGGAATAGCCAGGTATATATAATTATATATTATATGTCCATGTTACAAGGAAAGAAAGGGAAAATTTATTTCATAAAATTTTGGATTGTGTAGAAATATATATGACTATTATACTGATGGGAGATTTCAATAGGAAAAAGACAGTCAGTGATGTAACAAATGTTTGAAGTTATAAAATGTGGTAAGTTAAAGATCGGGAATAATCATTCCTGGGCATGCAATAAGAGTCATATAGCACTAGAAGGATTATTTTATGGTATCACAATGTTTAAATATTGCTAAAGGAGAGACATTTGTAACACGTTTTTCAAATCACTTAGCCATATTAATACAGATAGAGGAGAATAAGGAGCAAATCAGAATGGGAAAAGAAATACAAAAAATAAATGAGAGAATATGGGATGAAAGTGGAAAAAATAATTACTCAATTATGGAAAAATCACACTTCATTGAGAGTATTTCATAAATTCTGGTCTGAGTGGTGGGTCTTTTTCAAAGAAAATTTTAAAATATTTTTTTTTAGAATGACAGACAGATGTAAGAATAGATGCTTTAATGGATTTAGAAAGAAATGATAGAAAATATTGTGTGACAGAATGGAAAATTAATGAAAACAATCAAGAGAAAATTAAATAATTATTATTTAAGCAAATATGTTTCTTACAAGGCAAAAAAAATAATAAAGAATAAAGAAGTATCAGCTTATTTGGGTAGCTTAGCAAAGGAGAACAGTAGCACAATGACAGAGATATAAGATGAGAAAGGAAAGATAAGAAGGTCCAAGGGGCAAATTATGAATATTGTAGTAAATCACGTAAAGGAAATGTTTAAAGATAGCAAGAAACAACAAAAAAATATGGATTGTTAAAAGATGATCAGAACAGGAAAATGGACAAGTTAATCTACTGTCAGTTGCAGGACCAGATAGAATAGAACATCAGCACTATAAGAACTGTACAGCTTGATAGAAAAAATATTTTTAAAAGTTATGAATAAGTGGCTAAATGTTTTATGTATAAAGACTTATCATAGTGGTATACTTAAGTTTGTATAGAAAAAGGAAGAAAAAATTAAATAAACAAATTGGGGACCAATGCAATTTATAGTATTTAATAATGCAAATTACAAGATTTTCATGAAGATAATTCAGAAGAGAATAGAAAGCAAGGTGGGGTACATTGTGTAAGATTACATATATAGTTTAAAAGGAAAGGGATGTCAGGAATTACCAATGATAGTAAGGGAGATTGTGGATGATATTGTACATTGAAAAGAGGAATCCAAGCTTATGGCAGGAGATTTAAATACAGAATCTGATAAAATATAACATGAACATTTGTGGATAATAATGAAGGAGTATAATATTAGTGAGAAAATTAGGAGTGTATACTGTTCAGTATATGATAAAAATAAAATAACGATTTTAGTAAATGGATGGTTAAACAAAAACTAGATATGAAGAATAGCATACATCAGGGATCTTCTATGAGTAGCGTATTACATGCTTTAGTACCTAATGTATTAGTTTGAGACAAGAATATAAATAAAAGGTGCTATCTATATAACTAATGAAGGGATAAAAATGATGGTTATGTTGACTTATGCAAATGATATTATACAGCTCAGGAGAAACAAACATTGGATGAAAGAAGTAATACATATTATGTACATGAATATCTAAACATATTTTTATTTTATTACTCTAAATAAATTAAAAAAAACATACTGGGGGATATAGCAAAGACAGGAGGAATATATTTTTCAATGAACAAAACTTCTGTGTTAGGATTTTGAAATAAAAATATAAGTGTAAACAAAAGAAAAAAGCAATAAAATAAAGGAACATTGTGATTTTTGGAAAAATAAAAGTAATCTTTTAGAAAAAAAGGTAATTTGATTAACTCAGTGATACATGGGAAATATAGCAGATATTGAGATGTTACCAATAATCTATCTAAAGAAATATTGCAAGTATTTTTTTATATGGAGATGGAGACTGAATCTGGTGAAAAGAGGAGTTTTATGTACAGATAACAAAGATGGAGGTTTAGGATTAATTTAGGATTAATAAACCCACTTTATTTGCTGCCTCATTTAATTTGTATAGAGTATTGCATTTGGATACATGAAAAAATGAGAAGTTCCTGGTAAAATTATTAACATAAAATATGAACAGTTTTGGGATATGTCAAAAAAATTAAAAAAGGGAAAGGATATATAAATGAAGAAATGAGAAATTATCAAGAAAAACTACTCTTCAGGAAAATAGAAATTGATGAAATATAAAATGAAAGAAAATCATGGTATAAGAATATCATGCTACATACACTATTATCATGCTAATCCATTGGTTGATTTAATGAATAAAAAAAATTACAGCTATAAAAGTAAGAAAAGCATGGTTATATATAAGTGGAATGTCAATTTTTTTATGGAAAATGGTGATTAATAAATTGCCAGTAAAAGGAAATATACCAAAAAAATAAATAAATAAGTGAAAGAATATGCATGAATATGTATATGTTGTGGTGAAGAAGAAACTACAGCACACATTTTTTTTTAAATGTATAAGGGTAGCAAAATGGGAAAATATAAGAGGAAATGTCTTTTCAAGACATAAAGGAGATGAAGAATAAAATAAATATGGATATGATTATGAGTAGATATTATAGGAATAAAGACAAGGAATATGTTAGTAAAATAGAAAAAGATGATTTTATGTTGTTTGGAGTACTTAGAATGAAAGGAAAAATGAAATCATGTTTAACCCAAAATAGAGATTAGCAGCACATTTAAGAAAATCAGATGGTGAAAGAAGGAATGGGGTCAAATAAGGAAAAAACAGAAAGATGTTAAATATTAAGAATAATAGGACAACTGCATATGTGTTTATGAGGAAGAAAACTATGAACTTATAACTTATCCATCATATATATATATATATATATATATATATATATATATATATATATATATATATATATATATATATATATATATATATATATATGAATATAGGCACTTAACATCGAAAAGAGCTTCTGTGTATGTTTAGTTCAAATAAAAAAATCTACGTTTCTGCAGGGGGACTTTGCCCCCTGAACCCCCCACACCCCCTACTTTATTATTCTCACTCTTAGATCGCACTACAGTGGGGAAAAGGGAATTTTCCCTTACCCACACTGTAGTCCAAGCTATGAAACAGGCACATATACATGGAAGCGCTTGTCGATGTTAAGCGCTTTCGTGTATGTGTGTTCATTGTTTTGTGATTCGGACATATGCTAGTCGAGCATGTGTCCAGATTCCTTATATATATATATATATATATATATATATATATATATATATATATATATATATATATATATATATATATATATATATATTATACCAATATAAACATATACATGCAATTGTATATGGTGCTGTGAGAATGTTTTTTAAAGAACCCTTACTCCTTTGAAAAAGTACCTTGGGATCATTTAAATCTAGCTGAGTTACTACCAGCTCAGGAAGATGGAGCCTTGGTCCAATGTCTCATTTGTCCATTAGACCATTATTCCATGACAGAGCAAACAGAAGCACATAAGAGAATATAAAGCATTGGTGGCACACACACTTGGAAACTGTACTGGCACTGATTTCCCATAAAAATCAGTGATCAAGATGTTCAACACTGGCTATGTTAAAGCTTCCAGGTGGAACACCACAGTGATTCAATCAAGTATTGAAAAGACAAAAAAGTAATAATACTTACAAAGATTTTTAAAAATGCACTAAAATATCCTATTCTAGTTGGTTGACCATAAAATGAGTATAATACTTAAACAATTAAAAGTGCATTATTAATCTATGTGACTCAAAGTAAAATGATCCAGCAGGATTAGTATTCTACGTTCGTAAACAAATGGAAAATAGCAATTTCAAAAAAAAATCTGCAAGAAGATTAAACATGCTTAGGAACCACAGCCACACTGAAAGGATATAAAGCAAAACTACACAAGAAGTAAGCATTAATGTGGGAAGTATTATGTCTACTTTCAAGAATTTATATTCTTCCTCCTTGTCTGATCAAAAAACAAATGTCTTTCTCATTTTATTTGGGGTCTAAGTCTAAACAGAATCTTCAGAGAATTAACAGATTTGCTTTTTCAGCCAGTTATACTAGATAATGTACTTTCCATCGATCCATCCATCAACCCTTTTTCCCATTTTTGCACATGAGGTAAGGGCATTATATCATCACTGACAAACATCTAGAGCCAATGTTTCACATCACCAGGTGGCTAGCCACATCCTTTTGCACAGCAGAGCTAGGCCATGTGTTTGCTCATCTTGGTACCTGCACATCTTGTAGGTGTATCACTGAGCTTTGCTCCAAACACAATGACCAATTCATGTTCATGCATATTTTCATGGAATCA
Source organism: Protopterus annectens (assembly GCF_019279795.1). Classification (NCBI taxonomy): domain Eukaryota; kingdom Metazoa; phylum Chordata; order Ceratodontiformes; family Protopteridae; genus Protopterus; species Protopterus annectens. The sequence continues at coordinate 1,466,148,214 of NC_056737.1, forward strand.
CATGTTGCCAGTGAGGGATTTTGGATGACTATGAATCCCAGCAATGTTGTGTAACTCAGTGAAGGGAGATTTGTGCTGCTATGTTATTAATTAGGACTACAGAATATTATATATCACTTTGTGTGGATGTAACAGACCAGGATAAAAATATAATTCTCAAAGTTCTACAAAAGACGCGGTTGTAATCTTTTCAGAGAATTTAATCATGAACGTTTCTCTGTCAATCATTTTTTACTCCAGACTATTTATGTACTTTATTCTTGACAAGTTATCTGCAGGGCATATCCCAGCCAGGTTAAAATACACCAACAGATACATTCTGTGAGTCCATCTGATTACCTACCTTTTGTTCTCAGATTCTTGAGCTTATACAGGCTATTTGTTCAGATAGAAATGTACCCCTGGTCTGGACTGTACATCTGTGTTATACAGAGGCAGCCTATAAATGCCTGACCATCCATGCCCAAGACTACATATACACCCTTAAAATAATCCTCTGGTATAAAATCTTGTCAGATACATTTGGGAAACATGGCTAGGATTAAAAAAGGCACCTTGAGGATGTTAGCCAAGTAATCACCTATGAACCTATGATAACACGTTATTAATGAGTACATCATATAATTTAATGCTAGGATACTCAAATGTCCATGTGTGTGACAACAATCATTGCTCTTGTTTGTTTTATCTAATGGATGGAACTGCATTACTAGGTTTTAGAAAACACATAGATTCTGAAATAAATTAACAGCTACATATACTGTTTATTTGTCAGACATATCCATAGTGCAAATATGTCTGAAATTTAGTTATACATAGCTTCTGGACATATTTTCATGCTGACTGATTCCTCCATTGTGGCAGCCTACAACTATACTATTCTGTAATCAATAACAGCAAGCAAATTCTTCATTCTCTGTATAAAACTGATACATAAGCATCAGTCCATGTGTGGTCTGTATTTCCTTTCAAATATTTTGCTGCTCATTGACATTATACTCTCTGCCCTTTACAGTTAAGACAATTCATTAAAATATTTGTAATAGTATTTTACCTTACCTCACATACTAAAAATGCAATACCTCCAAAGGAAAAAATAAACAATTAAATTAAAAAAAAGTTATCAGAGCCTCCGTTCTCCTGTAATCTAGCTGGACTAATCGAACACATTTGTGAAAAAAAAAAAAAAAAAATATATATATATATATATATATATATATATATATATATATATATGTGTGTGGATTCACTTTAGAAGTTAGAAGCTCGAAATACTGAAATATCGAAATTCAGTATTTCAAGCCCATAAAGTGGAATCCTGAGAAGAGGGAAACCTCAGAAGTGCGAAATTCAAAACCTCAACACTGGAGGTTTTGAATTTCACGCGTCTGAGGTTTCACTGTGCTTATGGATTCAGGTAAGTGTGTATGTGTTAAGGGTTTTGGTAGGAGCTGTGGTGTGTGTTTTGTTGCTGTGATGTCTGTGTTCGAGGAGAAGGTAGCTTGTGTGGTCATGTTTTGTGTGTGTTTGTATGTAGTGCGACCACTGTATTAGAATATTTAAGTAGGGGAGTGCTTGCCCTCCTGCTTTTATGTAGTAGAGAGCTTGTGTTTGTGTGCATGTAGTAGAAGTGTGAAATTCAAAATCTCCGGTGTGCAAGTTCTTGAATTTCACGCTTCTGAGTTTTCATTGTTTTAAGGTTTCAACTTTATAGCCTCGAAATACTGAATTTCGATATTTCAGTATTTCGAGGATATAAAGTGAATCTATATATATATATATATATATATATATATATATATATATATATATGGGTCTACTTCTATTCGCTGACATATATATATATATATATATAAATAGGTTTACTATCATAAGTTCGGATATTATAATGCCGAAAACTCATTTGTATGACGTGAATGTTCGAATTACACATGCATGACAGACAAAAATGTCTAACACATATTCTGCAGATGTCGAATTCGAGATTTTTGAACTGCTGCATTTGAAAAGGTTAATTCTGTGTTGTAATCCATTCTGACAACTGTAACGCACGTTCAGAACTCCGTACATTGTGACTCATCCATTGAAAGCTATATAGTGCTATGTCACGAACTGTGTTGATGAATCAGTCTATAAATGAGTGTTACCAGTACTCTACCTTTCCAGTACAGGAAACATTCCATTTTCTCCTGCTACGTGCAAAATGTACATTAATGTGCTGCAAACAAGTCCAACATAATTATACATCATGGGAAAAAAATGTGCCACAAACAAAAACGCTGCAATACACCCATGTGTATAGTGTACTAGTCCTAATCGCTGTGTATATGGAACAGCGATTAGGTTTCCTATAAATAAAACTAAAATGAGCAATGCTTAGTCACTAGTGCAGTAAATCCCCTACAATTGAATGTATCTCGTTTGGCCAGTAACCTTGCAAATGCATCTTCCTTTTCCTGTAAATGCCTCCTTTTAGGTGACGATGGTGCACATAACTCTATTCGTAATAACAGATTCTCCAAATGGTTCTGCTCGAGTTGGATATCTTGCAGAACATCAATGATATATAACTTGTTTCTCTCTAACAGGCTTCTCAGATGCCTATGCCACCTTTCCTCAGCATTCTGTAATCATAAAGGGCAGCGGTATCATGTTGATTCCAAAAGGTGATTTAAAATAATGGCCGCATTCTCTCAGCTGTTCAGCCCCTCATACCATATCGTCTAGGCTTGCCTGTTATGTAATTTTGTCTGAAGAAGGTACACAGTGGCTGTGTGGCTTTAGGCATGTCATTTTCTATACTCTCAAATGTAGGCATGATATCCCTGAGGTTTAGAAAAGCAAGCGCCGGGATTTCTTTACATAATGCTGAAAATGTCCTACTTCTACTAAACTCGCCAGCCAAATGTAATCTCTGTATCTGCCTCCAAATGATCTGGTTTAAGTGAAACCAGCAGCCTTTAGGGTTACTATTTTGTAAATGTTGCTATATAAAATTCGCAGCACCCTTCTCGAAATCACTTATGATGACATTTGGAGAAAGTGTCAATGAATATTGTTCACATAAGCATTTAACATTCTTCCAAAATATATCATATGTAACCTCAGCTTTACTGGACAGCAACCCATATACTGCAGGAATAATCTTTCTATATTCCACACCAGGAAGTGGATAATGTATAGTATAGATTTGTTTGCAGTCTATAGTGTGTACAGGAAAAGTACCATCTACCATGATATAGTCTGCTTGACATAACAGTTGTAAATTTTTCACAGTTGTTATAATAACAATACTGTTACATAAGCCATCATCACTGTCATGGTGAATTACGAAGCTGCCATTCTTTAGTGGTAACATCTCGGGAGTAAGTTATTTCAAACTGGTGAATCCTTTAAAGGTATCCCTCTTTACTTTATTTCTGGACCTTATTACAGACTGCTTTAGTGCATGCGTATTGGGCAATTCTGTTGTAAGATCGCTGGATTTACTCACCAATACCTCTGACACTACTCTGCAGGGATCTTCAACGGAGTTCAGAACTCTATGTTTAATAGCAGCTCTAACTTACAAACATCTGGTTTCCTGGGGTCTGGCAGCAGATTTCAAAAAAACCTCCCCTTCTACACTACCCTCTGTCACACATCTACCCTTACACCTTTCCCTGTTTTTCAGTACACAACACCAAGAATTCCTGTTCAATGATGTCTTCTCCAGGTATTATTGGTAACTATCCACCACAAGCATTTTACGTCCCTTCTGTGTCTCTATGGTGGTATACACTTCATTTATAGCCCCTGGTTGGAATATATCCGTCACTGTTTCACTTACCTAAGGATGAAAAACGTTCATGTCAGAATGTGCACCACTTTACGGTCAGTCATTGCAGGGATAATAACGGCAATGCTGTACATACCATTGTGCCTCTTTCCATTCCTTACTTCCTGCTATACACGTTTACTGAGTTCCTGCTATACATGTTTACTGAGTGCTTCTATGTGTTCCAGTCAGGAACCTGCCTCTGCCTGGGGATTGAGCATGCCCTTTACAATATATGCATACTATTTTGTGCAACGTGATGTTTGGTCGCATATCAACTTCGCAAATTGTAGTTGTGTGATTACATCCTTGTAGTCGTTATTGTGGTTTTCGCATAAACATGGTTTGGTAATGCGATTCACATTTCACATATTCAACATTGCTGCTGTCGATTATTGTCTGGTCATATATGTGATAGTAAACCATATAAACATATATATATGTATAAGGATCTCGTACCACTGAACAAAAGTTCAATAGTCCGAATCCACATCTACTAAACACACTTTAGCGAAAGTGCTTTTAACTGAAAAAAATCGCTAAAGTCCCTAACATAAACAAACAAAAAAAAAGAAAAACAAAAAAAAAATAACTAACATTTATGCAGGGGGGCAAGCCCCCCTGCACCCCCCCTACTTTTATATTCTCACTCCAAGATCACATTACAGTGGGGAAAAGGGAATATTCCCTTATCCCCACTGTAGTCCGATTTCAGCAACAGCCATTCCCCACTGATTTCCCCTATTTTTTACCATACTTTCGTGAAAGTGCTTTTTTGGTGAAAAGCACTTTAGCGAATGTATGATAGGCAGGTTCACTTTCGGTGAAATTGCCATTCGTGCATAAGTATGGATCCTATACATATATATATATATATATATATATATATATATATATATATAGATAGATAGATAGATATGGATAGTATTTCCTGCATTTCCTACAATTTTCTTAGAAACTAAGATTTATTACTTGGAAGCACAGGCATCAGTTAGGTTTGTTTTATAAGTTAAAAAAATAAATACGTATTCTCAGTTTTAAGCCCTAAAGCCTATATCCCTTCCCTTGCTTATCCTCACTCCATACTTGCCTATGAGTTTTTGAATATCTAATATTGGTTTAAATTGGTAATTTGATATTTTATATATAATTCTGAGTTGATGAGTGTTTCAAAATGAAAGGATTTGAAAAGGAATAAGCAATGTACTTATTTTAGAACTAAAACGATTTTGTTGAGTTGTTATTTGACTGACAAAGTTTTTTTATTCCATTTTTTAAATTTCTTTTAACGTGACACATATATATCTTAGACTGTTTACCCTGGCCAACAGATTCTTTCAATGTTCATAGCTGTAATAGGAGCCAGTGAAATACAAACTCATACACAGAATCCTGTGGCAGTGAATATAACAGGTCTCAGTTGTCAATGGTGTCATACCTCACACAAATATGACAGATAAGTAACTGCTTCTGATGTTGCCTGAAAATGTAATTTAACCTTAATCCTCTGAAAATGAACTCTGCAGAATTCTTAATGCATCTCCACTGTACAGCCATCATGTAATCCTTCATTTGGAGGGCTAGGTTTTAAAATGTAAGCAATCAGTGGTAGAAGTATTAGTGTTAATGTTACTATAGTCCACAGCTGCGTCAAGCAATATTTCTCAAGGTATTGCTGGTCTCAGCTGGCTGGTACAGTTAAGATTTCATGTCGGAGCTCATTTTTCCCAGACCTAGTAGCCCTGAGCTTATAAATATTTTTTTCCATTTTGATAAAAACGAAAAGTTCCAGGCTGCTAAGTATTGCATTGCTGCAGCTCTTCCAGTTTTGCAAGCAGTAAATTTCTGTTCTGGCAATATGACTGAGTTCTTTCTTTGGGAGGAGTGCTGGATTAATCTTTGGACTCCTATGACATTTTACCGTGGAATTAAAATTGTATCACAACAAAAAAAACATATTATTATAGCCCAGTCTAATAGTAGTAGTAGTATTAATAATAATAATAATAATAATAATAATAATAATAATAATAATAGTAATAATAATTATTATTATTTTATGTCAAAGGTCATTTTCTAGACCTTGTGTCCCTGAGTTATAATAGAGGCAAAGCATGGAAAGTCTAGACAAAAAAATAAAACAGCTCATATTTTACTAGCATATAGTCAACTAAGAAACCAAATGACAGAACCTATTATCAAAGATAAGAAAACCTACTACTCAACCAGTCAAAACGCACCCACTATTAATCCAGAACTGTTCAGGGCCTCAATCAATAAACTGTTAAATCCAGGAAAAGTCACAAAGTGAAGACCAAAAACAGAAAAACAAAACAATACCATAGCTAACCAATTCAATACGCATTTAATATAGAGAGTATAGTCATCAATCAACCAGTTGACTAATCGAGCTCTTGAAGTTCCTGTTCAAAAAACTTCCTTCATCATTTCTCCTCACAACCAGTTCTCAGATACCATCTTGTATGTATGTGTATGCATATATATATATATATATATATATATATATATATATATATATATATATATATATATATATATATATATATATATATATATATGTATAGGTAGATAGATGTACGTAGACATACATAAATACATACAAAATGTGTCTCTGTGTGTATGTGCGTTTGTATATGTATATATTTATATAATACATTTGTTAATTACTTCAGTTGTTGTATTATTAAGAATCAAGATTTTAAATGTTGCTTTTTCATGAAATAAAGATTTAGTATTTGGGGAAAAAGAGAAGCATTTTTTGTGGGGGTAGGGCTGGCCATGACTTGTGACTTAGAAACCAGTGTTTAAGTGGCTGTTACAGCTTCCTGAGTATTTTTTGGGAGATGTGTCAAGCTGTCTAATATGCATATGAGTGTGGAGACATCTACATATTGTATTAGGAAGCATGGTGTGTTGATATGTGGTGGGTGTTGGTGAGAATGTTAAACAGAAGAAGACAGGATAGAGCCGTGTGGTTCTTATAGGTACCATCTTTAAATTCAAAATGAATGCATGCCTTTTCTGTAGCCCCAGGCCTATTGCCCAAGCAAACTGGTAAGTCTTCTTACCACAGGGGCACATGGCCCCTCCCAGGCATGCCCCCTTCCTTGCAGCCAGCAACAGCACAAAAAGGTAACTTTTTGTAATGGAATTCAGAAACGTCGGTACAGAAAGAATGCAACAACGACAATGAGATTGCACTCACTAACAGGTTGTACCCTGGGCACATGCTCCCTTCTCCTCACCACTGCATTGCTACTGGCTGTAACTGTTTCTAAGCACCGGTAGGGCTCCATGCCAGTTTGATGTAGCAGACATGATGGGTAAATATGCAGTGCTATACTGTTGTGCACATCTATATCTTGTTCTATCAGACTGTAAGTGTTTGTTTGTTAACTAAAGCTCCTATAGACGCCAAGAACCTTTGAACTCATCTCCTAGCAGTGGTGTGTAAATATCTGCAAAAGGTATTTTGGAAGACCTGATCTGGTAACTATCACATTCTTTTCCCATCTACTTTTTTTCAATTTAAACTAAATTCATCTGAGTTAATCAAACCTCTTTCATCCCTTTCAGCCATCTCCACTCCTACTCTATTAACCCTGACCAAATCAGCACCAACTAAAACACTGCACAGGATGCATAAGAGTGACCACTGACCAGCAGTCGGATACCCAAGTCTGAAGTGCATTCATTAAAAGGCTGAGAGTGTGCAGTCAAAGTAGATATGTATGTTTAAGCCAGTGAAAGTAAGATAAGCTAAGACTTACCGCCTGTAGAACCTAACTATAGGGACAGCTGCGTGTCCATGTAAATAAGGACAATTCTAAAATATTGCTGTTATAAAATTAGAAGGATAATAGAATAGTAGGTCTTGCATTAGTATGAATTTTCTGAAGGGTATGAAATCTGAAACTCAAATGTTTGTCATTATTTTCTAACTTCAACCTTTAATGATTTGTCATTAATTTGCCAGAAAACCACAATTTTATGAAAAATGGACCAAAAATTAAATGTAACAATATAAAATAGCCACAGAATACAGCTGAGAACCTGTCAATGAAGGAACACTTTTTAATATTAGTATCGTTAACTTGAGCAGCTGACAAAATAACAGAATCTACTCTGATCACTGCAATTATTTATTAATTGTAAACCCTCCACGTGTTCTTCCAAATTTGCCATTTTGTGGCGGGATTATTAGGGGGAGAGCAACATTTTGAGCCAAAATCAGGGACAGTTGAGAGGTTTGGATATACCTAATTCTATAAAGTGATTTATTTGTGCATACTTATCATCCTCTTAACGCAGGAAATATATAAGGGTATAGATGGAAAGCTGCATGCTAAGAGATATAGAAGACCATATTATACATATTGTTATCTTGAACATAATAGTATGCATCCACCACATATTTTCGAAAATGTGGTAAGAGTTCAACTTTTAAGAGTTTCTAGATTTCATGATCAGGAACAACTATGTGTTCCACTAGTATGAAATGTATAGAATGTGGTTATAAACTTTCTGAAGTTAGTAAAGCATGTGAGTGGGTTAAGTCAGAGAAACAAAGTAGTGGACATCCGTTTTTTTCATGTAAAGAAAACATAAGAAAGACTGCCCATAATAATTGTAATAGTAATGTAGCTTATTGTATGACCTTTAGTACTGAAAACATAGACATAAAAAATATTATCACAAAAAATTGGCATATTTTATCTTCTGATCCTACTCTATGTGAGTTTGTCAGTGCAGTTCCAAATTTTGTTTATAAAAATAAAAAATAGTTGAAAAGACAACTCTGTTTTCTTAATACAAGTAAGCTAAGGCAACCTAGTATTAGAACAACTAGCTCTGGCACCTCAATCTTTTCTTTTTTACAGCTAGGGGGGCTGCAATCCTGCAGCTCAATAGCATGAGAAGCCACTGGGGGGCATGTGTATTGTGAGACCTCTGCTCTCAGACACCCCCCCTGCACTCGTAAACAGAACTGTATCCTTTTTACAGCACGGCAGTGCGCCTTCATACATATGCATGGTGTGCTGCTGTGCTGAACAGGAACGGTCCATGTAATGCAGGAATAACTTATTCCTACACGGCTGCTTGCTGCATCCAGGGGATTATGCAATTAAATGTAATATGTTCAATAAATAAATAACATCCTAATGTGCAATGACCATATACATCCAAAACAACAAACATAACAAAACATTTAACATTTGTTTAATCTAACTTAATTTAACTTAACTTAACTTAACTTAACTTAACTTAACTTCAAGATTAAGGCCTTTAGGATAAAGTGTCATGAAATTCAAAATTATTTTACTTTCTAAATCAATTAATTTTTTTCTTAAAATTCCCCCTCTGCATAACAGTGGCTGAGTTAAAATACTTAAAAGGAAAGATTTATCAGAGCCCAAGTGCACAGTTAAAATGTTCACTCAGAGGACTCTCCCTGTTATTATTTTGTATATCCACCAGGTGTTCTAATATTCTAACTTTAACTGCCCTTTTTGTCTGGCCTGTGTAACATCTCATATCATTGCATCCTCACCCCACTATGTAAATCACCCCACAAGAGCTACAATTAAATCTTCCCCTAGATACAAATTTACGCTCATTAATGAAAGAACCAGATTTATGCCTTATCCTACTACATACTTTGCAATGACCATATGCAAATGATCCAACCATCCCAGAAGGTTCATTAGACAATGGCACATTCAACAATTCTTTTAAGTGTAAATATCTCCCCTAACAAAAAGTAATAGGATTTGGGAATACATTTCCTACAGTCTCATTCAAACAATGTGCCAAAAGTCCAAAATTAACTTTTTCATTATATCAAAAAAGGGGGAATATTTTGTCACAAAATATAAAACATTCTCATCATTCATTCATCCTTCTTTATTCCTTCCTTCATTAACTACATTTTTAACTATATTTTAGTTGGACCTCGTTTGTTCTCCAAAACTTTATTCATAGCAAAATGTAATGTTCCCTCATCATAACCTCTCTCTCTCTCTCTCTCAACCTATTCTTAACTTCCATTAAATACTGATTCCTAAATTTCCTTTCAGAAGTGTTTCAGGAAATACATTTGAACTCACCATATGGAAGTGATCTCAATAATTGTGTGGGGGGCTGCATACTATCAGCATGCAAAAATTATTAACTGCCATTTTTTTTTTCCTAAATGACCTACGTTGTATATGGTGCAAATGATCCAGATAAAGGTTAACATCCAAAAACTGAATAGAAATATTGCCCAGAACCATTGTAAATTTTAAACCATGCTTGTTCTTGTTCAAATCAGTAATGAAAGAGTTAAAATCAGATGGATGCCCCTTACAAATGAACAATAAATAGTCAAGCTATCATCTATACATAAACGCATGTTCCCTAAAAACCTCAGAATTAGGACAACTGGTAGCCTTCAGGACAGCCTAAATGACCATCACCTTACTTACGTTCTCAGAAGTTGCACCATCCAAGATAAGCATATAATTTAAAACCAAGTTTTTAACTCAAAAGACTTTGGCAAACACACTTTTATCAAATCCTTAACAGAATATAATTGGAAAATGCTAAAATCTATGCCTCTAGACTTTGCTGTCAGACACTTAAATGAGATATTCCTAACCATTTTTAATAACCTTGGCCCAGTACGTACCAAAAGGGTAAAATACAATCCTCACCATGGTTAAAAATGGAAACTAAGAAATTAATGCTAAAGTGTGACAACGCCTAGGAAGAGTGTCTCAAAAAGAGAACACAAAATACATTTAAATGTTTCAGGCAACTAAGGACAGGACAAAATACCAAATAAAACATGACAAACAAATCTATTATAATATCCTCCAAAATAAGGACCAAAACAAGCCAAAATTCTGCTGGACATGCATAAACAAACATTTACATCCAGATCAAACTACAACCCTGCCCCTACATCCAGTAATACTACCGAGTCAATTCCCACACAGTTTAACAACTATTTTATACATATTATACTGGGTCTATATCACTTCATTGAACCATCACTTCAATGAATGGCATTTCATTGGAAATGCCATTTATCGAATTCCCCTCATGTGATGGGATGGGCCCCCACCCCCATCTAATTGGGTGTATATTACCACATTGAAAACCCAAGTCAGTGAACACCTGTTCTCCGACCAAAAAACAGTGAACTGTCATTTCCATGAATGGCCATCACAGTGAATTTTTTCCTAGGGGGAAAAAAATCGCTAGGCCATCATCGTGAATTTGCCCTTTTCCCCACTGTAGTGCAATGTTGGAGTTGGTATATTTAGGTGGGGGGTGGGAGGCACAGCCCCCCCCATATTGGAGGTGTGGAGGGTGAAGTCCCCCCACTTTGACAAGTTTGGAATACTGTTTTGTTTCTGCTTGGCCAAGCAATTTTTTCCCCTAGGAAAAAATTCACTGAAGTGGCCATTCTCAAAAATGACATTTCGCTGTTTACTGGTCAGCGAACAGGCGTTCATTGACTTGGGTTTTTGATATGGTAATATAGACCCCATCTAATTATATATAACAACTTTGAGATCAAACTACAGTGGGGAATGGGCAAATTTCCCAATCTTCTCTATGCCATGATCTGATGAACAGTTCGATGAACGGCATGTTCAATGCAATTGCACTGAAAATCCCATTTAGTGAACTGATTTTTCACTGAACTGATAGGGACCCCATTATACTGACCCTCACAAACATTATTACTTCCACTATGCTCTCAGTACCTGCAGCCTCTATTAAATATCCTCAGCTATGCAACTTCAGTTCAGTACGTGCCTCCACCATTAAAAAAATCCTACATAAGCTAAAACAGCTGTTTTAGCTGCTGAGCAGCTCCCCTTGGACAACTTAAAAATTGCTGCAGATGCAACTGCTTTTTCTGCCTCTATATTGATAAATATATCTATATCTGAAAATACATTCCTTCGATCTGTAAAAAATCCTTTATTTTTCCTTTGCACACAGGTGGCACATCTACAGAGTTGAATAACTACAGGACAATTACAAATCAAAAATACTTGAAAAATGCATTCATGCTAAGATTTTATATCACTTAATATAGAACCACCACCACCATCCTTTAATTCACCAACATTATAAACCAAAATAGGAACAATGGTAACTTAGTGTCAGTTGTGTTCCTAGACTTATCCAAAGCCTTTAGCACTATATTACACCAACATATACTCACTGAATTCTCTTCTTTAGGTCTCTGCCAATCCTCCCTTTGATGGATCCTTAGTTATCTATCTGGCAGGCAACAAGCCCCTCCCTTCTAGTTACCCCAGGTGCCCTAAGGGGCCTATACCCCTTCTCTTTAAATATGTTTGCAAATAAGCTTACAGTGCCATAGACCAAGCAAATGTAGTACATTATGCACACAATTTGACTTTATTATGTAAAGCCTCCACAATATCTTGACACCAAGAAACCTCTCAAATGTCTTTCTTTTTAATGAAAACCTGGCAGAAGAATGCAAACCTATTCCTTAATCCCAGTAAAGCAAAACTGATGCTCTTCACCCCCTAACAATATCTCAGTCAAAAGCAATCCTTATTGGTTACATCTGCAAATAATACTAAAACTGAAGTAGTACCATATACTAAATGACTGTGTATTGTAATAGATGACAATCTTAAATATGACAAACATATTCTTCAAACAGTTAAAAAGACCCACCAGAAACTTGACTCCCTTTACAGGGCAAAACATACCTTACAGATCCAGCAAGAAAAACCTGTAGCCTCATCCTATTTGTTTCCAAACCTCTTATGTATATGCCTCACCTATCCCTACAAACCTAAAGCTCTACACTAAAATCCAAACTTACCTCCAGTTACAACAAAGAAGGTAAATGTGCTACCAATGCTGTACATCAAACTCACCAATGCCAAGCTAAACTGTCTAGAACTTAACTACATAACATACTCTCAGCTAGTTATGGTATACAAACTGATATATTATCCTGAAAATGCCCTACATTGAAAAAACATATTATTGCCCTACACATGCCCTACACACCCACAAGAGATCTCCATTCTGGTGACAAATTTCTACTAAGCACTATTAAAGCAAAAATTTAATCACGGGACTCACTATTCTCCTGTTACATCTCCAAACTCGGAAACACCATCTCCACATATGGAAAAATGACTAAGCAACTTCCAAGCTATAAAATACAGCTCAAACAAGGTTCCCTGTTATATGATCGAAGATGCATTCTTTCAAATGTGTCTTGATCAAAGTTGAAAGCACGAAATGGCAAAATACTGAAATGGCATATAAGTGAATTCTTTCCCTGGGAAATAAATCGCTTGGCCGCCTTCGTTATTTTGCTGTTTTTGTCACTGTAGTGTAATCTCGGAGTTGGCATATTTAAGTAGGGGGTGTATAGGGGGACAGCCCCCCATGTTGGAACGTGTGGGGGGCATAGCCCCCCCCCCCACTTTATGTAATGTTTTAAAGTTTTTTTTTTCTTTTTTGGAACAGCAATTTTTTTCTCTGGGAAAAAAAATCTCTGTTCTAAGTGTTTGGGATTGTAAGCTTTCTCTTACATGGGGTCAATAAATCAGCGTTCATTGATTTAATATAGACCCTCAAACAATATCTCACACAATCCTGGTCAGGCTCAAGTTCATTTCCATGGGACCTCTAAAGAAAGAACAACCTCTTATTGTTTATCACTAACGTTTTGCCCTCCTCTATTGGAATCATTGCACCACTAACAACTTTCCCTCTTGCACTTGAATCAACACACTCCTCTTTACCCCTCCTTTACACACTTCTCATTGTACTCTTTCTCTAACTGCTCCCATCCACTGCTCTACCCCTCTCATGCACCCCTGTATAATTTATAAACATTCTAGATACACCAATTTGGAACCAGCGGCCTAATTCGAACTAATCCTATACCATGCTCCCCAATCATATACTATTACCACTATTCTCCTGTACAAAACTAGGATGTCCCCTCCCCTCCTGCATAATTTTATAATATACTTCATTACATATCTTGAACTCCTTACAAACCTTATTTACTGAAATGTAAGAACATAAAACTTTTTTATGTTTTCCCTTCGTCAGTATCAATTCATTTACTTCCTGCTAGATTTTAGTGCTACAAGCACTGCACAGAGTTATAATTGTTGATGAAAGTACTTTACTGTATATACCTGTCTTATAATTGTGTTTTTCCTGAGAAATTTAACTGCTGTTTTTCTTAGAACTGTCTGAAATTCACTTGTTAATATAAATGTACTGTGAAGCATCTTTTCTCCCCAGGCGTCTGCAGATAATAGGCTCTGCCTAGTTGGATTTTCCTGGTCAACAAAGGCAAATAAATAAATAAGCCAGTGGTGACTGGAAGGTATAAGGAGAGGGTGGAGGGCCATTTTACTGACTTGATACCTATTGGGCAAGTAGCATTTGAACAATCAATGGATGGGCTGAAACAGACCATTTAAAGTAGAAATCTGCTGTAACAAACTGTGCTGAAAGCTTAAGACAGGTCTAGAAATGAGGAGACTAGTTTGGCGTTATCTCTAGCTTTATCGGCAGTACCTGTAAAGGTCAGAAGTGCAGTGTTAGTACTATGTGAGGGACGTAAGGAGTGTTGTATGGGGACAGGAGTTCTTCATGCAGGAGAAAGTTTAGGAATTGTTTTTAAATGCATTTTTCAAGTATTTTGGAGAGGGGGGATAAGATCGCCATTTGTCTAAACTTAGTAATGTCTGTTGAATTTCCTTTTTTGTGTATAGGGATAATGTGTGACTGTTTTTCCACAGAAAGGGAAATGGGATTCCTGGATTGACCTTTTTATAAGGATTGAGACAGGATAAAACATGCTATTGGCTGCTATTTTTAAGATTCTCATTCAGAAGGTCATTAGCTGAAGCAGAGCATGGTTTGAGTTTGTTAAGAGTAGTTTCATATAGGATGTGGGCGCAAGTTTGAAGGCGAAAGAGTATGTGGTGATAAGGGTGGTTGGGTTGAGTTGGGATTAGATGTTGCTGAGTCCTTGGTGAGGGAAAGTATGCTATCTGTGAAATAAGGGTTTAAATCTTTTGCAGTTTTGAGTAGTGAGTTATTGGAAGAGAGTTTGATAGCAATATGCATAGTACCAAGGTACAACAGCAAAATAACCCAAATTAGTTTGACTATAAAAAGCAGTGACTTACCATATTTACAGTATATTATATACAAGGAAACAAAGGATATGTGCAAAAATAGTATCTAAAGTATGTGCAATGCTTCTACAAAGCAACATGATGATCAGCAAATAAGTGTTAGTTAAAGAAGCAAATATTTTGTCCTTTGCTGTGGTATTTATTTATTAGGTGATATGGCCAGTTGAAAAACATTTGCATTGACCTTGCTTGGCTAAATACCTTTCACAATGACGTCTGAAATTAATGCAATTTGTAGCTTAATTAGTGTTAGTGAAATTAGTGTAATTAGTATCTTAATTAGAGCTAATGAAGTTAGTGTAATTAGAGTTTCTCTGCCGAGCTGAAAATATCATGAGAAGTAGCCCATATTCTTCTAAATCTCCAGATGGCATCCAAGATCTTCACTAAGACAATGCAAAAAAGTGATTCTCCATGGCCTCAGAAACTCCTCCCACATAAATGTCTTTGTGTCTGTGACTGTCAGAGCTGAGTTCTTGTCAGTACCTATCACTCATATCACTGCTCTCTATTAGTAGTGCAAGGAAGGTCTCTTTCTTTAATCTGGCAGTTTCTCTTACTGCTAGTGTCTATCAAAAGGACCTAAGATTATTACCATGGCAAGCAAAGACCACCTTTTAGTTACAGCTCCTTGCCCCTGCCTCAGCTACTGAGATTTTAAACAGGATCATAGGTTCATCAGTAAGTACAAGGCTACCAGCCCTTGTGGGCCATTTTAAGCCTATCCAGTTTCCTTTTTGTGCCTGAAGTAACAATTTTGTTAGAGATTGGCCTGACCCATCCAATGGTCGATAATTATATATTATACCTAATGAGAAATAATGGGTCATACCATAGATAACTTAAGGGGACCAATGCATGGGATGAAACATTAGGATCTGCCTCTGCCCATTAGTAGTACAGGGGCAGTCGTGGGATACATTTTCTGTTTCCCATCCATAGATATAAGTTTCACGTGACTATAGACATGGATAAACTTTATTTCATGTAGATGGGAAGTCTGTGCATAACAACTGTATCCTCGTTGATATATACCCATCCCTCCAAACTGTTCTGCTGATGTTGCAGAAGACGTTTGATCCCTAGACACAGTATTTTTGATGCCATTTGACTTGATTCTGTGCAATAAATCCATCCATGATGGGTCAGAGCCTCGGAGAATGCCTTATATGTCAGACCCTGGTCAGTTCTTAGCAGTCTCTATAATAAACAGAATAAAGAATAAAGAAAATAGCGACAGAGCTTTGAGTCGCACCATGGAGGACATATTGTTTAGGCCTGGTATCCTATCAGTAAGGTATCTCTATGAGCGTTCCAGTTGTTGCATGTGTCCGGGCAGATATATACCAAACGGGGCATTATATTCAATTACTGGCCTAATCAGGGCTGAATAAAGGGGGACAATGACATCCCTAAATCTAGACACAATCCTTTTGTGCATAAGCTGTGTAATATATTACCAGTTAGACTCCTCATCCTCAACTTCACTGGCAGCAGGAGACAATCTGTGTTGCAGGTGGGAGATGAAATCATCTCACCAAGAAGCATGAACTAAGAATTGTCAGAGTACTAACTGCATGTTTCAGTTCCCTGGATCTTTTCAACCCAGCTATTTGACCCAATTGCTACTGGTCTTCTTGATAAAATACAAGGTTTCTTAAAATAACACAATGTTCAAATCTTTATCAGAACACACACACTTACACGTTATATGCTACTTTTGTTAGTTTTAGGATGGGGTTTATTTCATACACATATATTCCTACAGATACAGCATGTTATGCACACACTTGCATGCATACAAAGCTTTACTTTCACTAGGAAGAATAGTTATTCAGTAAGTGTAAATCTTTAATGTGCATTTGCATGCATGCAAATATAGTATTGCTTTAAGCACAAATCCATAGGAAATATCAAATGCACAGTAAAAAATAACTAAATGACAGAATACAGTACACTTGCTAATAAAGATGCAGTTTAGAAAAAGATGACAAATACATAAATCACTATGTAAATACTAGCAACATTTTCATTCAGTTGTCAGGACAATCAGAATATGCACTAAATTACAAGCATGTTTCCATAATTACAGAACTATTGGCAGGAAGTAGTAGAAAAGCACTCTAAAGTAGTCTTATACTAAAACCAAGCAAACAATGTCTCAAGGTCCCATGGGAAGCAAGTGAGGTACTGGGATACATAGACTAGGGCATCACTAGTTCATAGGTTAGTACTAGGCTAACTGCCCCTGTGGGTCATTTTAAGCCTAGCCAATTACCCCATGTAAGAAATGAACTCTGCACCTTGTGGCTGTAAGGTGAACACCTTAACCATTATGCCAGCCCCCTCCAGAAACTAGGAAGCTGTTATCTTACTTCCAAAGTTGTTAGTAAAATCACAAGTTGAAAATAAAGTTATCTATAAAGATGGTAAGTGGCACCTCATATAAAGTGCTGTGTGCAGTTCTGGACACCTTATTTGCAAGGATATAGGCACAATAAGCACATTTTTTATAAAACCGACATAGTAAATTCCATCTCTGTGTGGATTCACCTGA
>NC_056737.1:1466170827-1466175827 GCF_019279795.1 Protopterus annectens
TGGAGAAAAGGCCATTTCTTTCTTTCTTTTTTTTTTTTTTACTTTTTCTCCTTTTCTGGTGTTGCATGGTACCTTGGTGGGGAGCAGTACCAGGTGTCAAATACGGAAGCCATGGGTCTGCATGCAACCAGCATGTCAGAGCTACACTGAAGCTTTTCATCACTTTTAAAACCCAGGTTTCTTACAATCGCCATATTTTTTTCCATGTTGGTGCGCACTGTTTTTTATTTATAATTTCAGTGCCCATTACTGGCTTACTGCCATATTTTTGAACTGGTACATTTCAACATTTCCATTTATTTAATTAGGTTTAATAATTTACATCTTATTCTAATTTTTTCAGTGTATAAAAACATTAAAGGGTTTTGTTATAATTAAAGCTCAGACCATAATACCCAAAGTCATTGAATAATGATCAAAAAGTGTTTCATATTTACTAAATTTTTAGTTTTAATGCTTTTATAAAAAAATCATTTTGATTATCTGCCATGTGAGAATAACATATACCTAATATTTTATCTGATCCAAGCCCCTGACAAAATACATTACAGTCTTGGGACGTGGTGCGACTAAGGTTGTATTAAGTACATAATATAAATGTTGTATAGCTTATTTAATTATTAGGATGATAAAGGTTGAATTCTTTTAATAAGCTAATGGCATTTGGCAAGAGTTGTTTGTCTCAACTTACTCGGCAGCATTAATTTATGCAATGACTTTCAAGTTATGGATACCTTTAATTGATTATTAACATAAGCATATACAGTAGCTCACATCATAGTCTAGATGTGCTGTCACAGATTAACAGTGATGAACCTCATTTACAATCTGCCATTGCTTCTGGATATGTCATGGTCTTTGAAGTGAACTGTTGCTTAGATCTAAAAAGAAATACCTCCAGGAAATATTTTCCATGTATCAACTGAGTTATCATTAGACAGTAGATTTTTAAGGTTCAGAGCTGATAAATAAACTTTATTAAGCACTCTAGGTGTGAGTCTTTCCATTTCTTCTTGCAAACTGTGTGATTCGAAGCAAGACAGTTAATCAGACAATTCCATCTCATCCAAGAAATGCAGAACTTAAAGAAACTTAACTAATGAATAAAATAATACACAAAGATAATATTTTTAAAATGTTAATGAAAGTTTTGATACAAAGATGGGCAGTATCTCTAGAACTGAATGAGTAGTTCTATAATTCGTTAAATCTAGCCAGCCAATATTCTCTGGAACAGCAAGCCCAGGATAATATAATAACCATTTTGATTCCTTCTCCCTACATCCAATAAAGCCATGTGTCACCTCTTCCTGTACCCATCCAATCATCTCCCTTCAAAGCAGACCATTGAATAAGCCTATCTGATTATCCTATTCATGAAAACAGAATTAAGTAAATACAATATCGTCTGGATACAGACTGAAAGAGGTCATTATTAAAATGGAATGATACCCTGCAAAAATGGAGGACAACAAACTGACTTTATTAACACCTAAATGAGAACTGGAATAAATACAGTTGTATGATGGGACATATAAGTATATAAAGGCAGGTGAAAATGAATTTTAAACATACCATTTTCTGCACTAACATAGGCATAAGCTGGTCTTATAACACATAGAACTGATTATCAGCCATCTGTCAACTGGGTTTATTTCTCCTAACTAGATGACAAAGAGCTGAGCTCCACCACTCTCTCAAAACAAAATATAAAGGTCAGCTTTTGATCTTTGCAGTGTATTTATTAAATAGGTGCCCAAGAGTTGTTTGCAGAACAGTATATACCATTTTGCCAATTTCTTCATAAAGCTTACAGTATTTTACAGGCACATCCATGTCTGTCCTCAGAAAGCTGTTATATGTAGCTGCTCAGATACTAGGAAATGTACTCCATAATTTCTGACACCTAATATAAATTCCACAGTGGTTGAGATACAAGCAGGCTGCTAGTAAATCAGACTAATTTCTCAGGGTCATGCATGTGAACATTATAATGAGTCCCTCAACATAATTAGTACAAAATAATTTGGTTGTTTCATTTTTTTTAAAGTGTTAAACAACTTGCAAACAGAGATTGAAATAATTATACACAGGAGTCATAATAAGACTTTTAAGCAATGCATAGGTTTAGCTAATTTTTCTCAAAAATATAAACAAGAGATCTGATGGCCTCTTCATACTTTTAATGGGAAACTCTTTCCATCCCAACTTAAAAGATATATGGAAACCTGGCATTATTCATCTATTCTGATTTACAAAGTTCTGCAAGAAAAAGTCATAATGGACATTTTTGTTTATACTATGTTAATAATATATGGCAGTACAATTCCTGCAATATAGGAATGAGCTAGGAATGAGCATGGATGGAAAATTAGTTCTACAGATGTCCAGTCATTTAAAACAAAGATGTAAGCAAACAACTAAACAAAAAAACAGCAGCAGCAACTGATTTAATTGTATAGGTCAACTTGGTATCATAACTTAAAACTGGAGTTCTGTCCTCTTATGATGCTTTTCTGTTACAAATTTGCTTTGTGCATCACACCTTGAAATTCATGTGAAACTGGAGGAAGCATGTGACCACACATTACAGGATGCCTTGTGGGAACTGTTGTGGCAGTATGGGATCCCAGCATCACCGCTGCATGACATTCAGTTTCTGTATTTCAGAAGTAAAAATTCTGACTGCATTCTTGGCATTAAGTCACCTACATTCAGTCTGCCCACCAACAGTGTGTTTTGAGTTACAAACTGTTATTTACTTTTCATAGACAAGATATAAAGTTGCAAGCAAGTTCTGGGGATTTTCGAATCTGAGCTGTGAGGATAGTATCTTTGGTCTTTGTAGCCTTCAGTGAGTACAATCTACATCATGTGCAATGGAATAACTACCTGCCGAGTGTGAATCACATGGCATGAAAATCAGCGTCTTTAAAACAGAGGCTGTGGTTCTATTGCAGAAAAGCAGAAAAGAATGAACTGCTCTCTACATGTAAAGGGGACGCTGATAATTCTGGTGAAGTGGTTTAATTAACACAGGATGTTTTTCACAACTAAAGGTGGTGGTGGGGCTTTAGAGAGTGACTCTTGGATGGATGTATTAGCAGCAGCAGCGGTGGTAATACCGTAGAAATCGTACCAGAGTGTGGCTGTGAACAGGTCAGTCTGAGAAAGAAACGCAGTTTGCTGTCTGGTCTATATCCCTATTCATACCTCCTATTATGAGTGTTGAGAAGTGACCAAGCAATCACCGAAACTTGTGGCAAAAATGTGATTCTTTCACAGAGTGAGGAGTTTGGCAACCTCAGAGGATTTTTCAAGTGCAACTACTGATTCATCATGTTCACAAGAATCACTTGAGGTGGTTTGGGCATCTTGTGAGGATTGTCTATGGAAGCCACCTTCTGTGGGAGGTGGCACAACCTAATGGAATGAGACTCTGGAGCAGACCTATGAAAATGTACATGCATTGTTTGTCTCACTTTACCTGGAATTGCCTACAACTCTGAAAAATGAGCTACAGACTATTGGAGATGAAGTCTGAGCTACCTTGCTTTGTTCACTACCAGTGATATCCTTACCAGGACTAGCCATTTAGAAATGAATGTATGGAAAAAAAGAAGAATGGATAGATTTTGATATAGCCTAATAAACCATCCACTGGCTAAATTAATCTTGATTTTCTAATTACATGCACCTTGTCACTTTTTTGTTTGTTTTTTTAAAGTTTTGCTTTGCCTAGCACCTCAGGTTATTTTTTTTTCAGTCAAGAAGTCCTTCTAAAAGTAAAAGCCAAGCAATTAGTATCAGAGCCAGAATTGTATGCTTTTATACTTCTATTACAAGGAACCTACATGCTCTGGTAAGTTCTGCAAGCTGGTTTCCTTCTAGATAAAGTTGCAGTACAGATTAAGAACACAAAAATTAGGAAACATGGTAAAAGTTGTGGCCCTGGGGCTGCAGAAAAGGTTGTACCTCACTAGCTCTTTTCAGTTTCATAACAGATTTATCAGGACAGAGTTTTGGTCCTTTCTCTGTACTTAATCTCTTAGATCCTTCAGGGAGATCTGGAAATAACCATTAGAGCCATGAAAGATCCATCCCTATCTGACCACTTTTATGTAAGGGCAGGAAGGAAATCTACCAAGAAAGTAAAATTCTCATACATAGAAGGACCTGGTCTGATCACTTTGTCTCCACAGTTGAGGCGGTATGTCTAGAAATACCTGCACGATTATATAAATGTGCACTGAAAAGTAATTTGTAGTGTTATACATCACAGAATGATTTCAGCTGAAGTCCTGAATGTCAGTGATGCAGCATCATTAAAATGCTTTGAAGTGGAAGTAATTCCTGTATTTAACATGCATCTCTGGACCAAATTCCATAAGAGATGCTCTCGGTGTAAGTCTGCTTTGATTCCTAAAGACTTGCTCTCAGTGTAAGTGACTTTCTATACACAGGCTTAATACAGAGACCAGATTCCAAAACACCTGCTCTCAGCCTATTCCCAGTGTAAGTGATCATTTACAGTGACACCAAGTTTTTTGGAATTGGAGCCTATATATCCACCCATCTCTCTTTCTTTCTCTCTCTCTCTATTACTGCGATTCTTTGGTTCCTTGTTTATGGTTTCTCAGAAATCACTTTCTTTCTATATATATATATATATATATATATATATATATATATATATATGTATGTATAGATATAAACATATATATATATATATATATATATATATATAGAGAGAGAGAGAGAGAGAAAGACCTTTATTGTATATTATTTGTAAATGTATGCATCTTGATAGATATATACATAATACACACACACACACACACACACACACACACACACACACACACACACACACACACACACACACACACACACACACACACACACACACACACACACACACACACACCCTTCACAAAACTGAGCTCCCCAGTTGAACAATGCAAGATATTTCATGATGCACATAAACCAGACATCTATGC